>NC_056743.1:388925257-389052757 GCF_019279795.1 Protopterus annectens | reverse complement strand
TTTGGGTAGTATGTATTTGTGTGAGTTAGAATATTTTGTTTTGGGTGGTAGCTGGCTCTTCTGTGGATGAAAGCAACTTACACTCTTCATTTGCTCAGTTTATAGTCTGGCATGAAGGACTAATGTGCATTTGCTTGAAAAACTAGCATAGTTACTCTCTGACCAATTTTTATGTGAAACAAATTTAAAACTGTAAAAATATATAGGAAAACAGTCACTACTGCTCCAAAAACACACAGTCTGAGTAATCCAACAAGATAATCAGTAGAAGAAGAAATGACTGGTGTATAGGCTGATTTTGTTATTGTAAACTCAAAATGTAACTGTTATAGATTCTTAGTATATTTTACATGCAACTGTACCTGTATTTGGAGAGTTTTTTTCGTGAAAACGCTTATAGAGGTGAACATCGACTGAGCGGACTAGTCTCATACCCGCACACCACCACGGAGATGTGAACACAGCCTTGGTGTGCGCTTACTTTAAAATAAGGTACTGTTGAGCTTACAACATTATTACATTCTAGTACAAAGTATCGTAGAGACTTTTTATGTACCATTAACAGTTCTAAAGGTACAGTTGCATGTAAAGTGCAACGAATATACCAAGAATCTATAACAGTTACATTTTGAGTTTACAATAACAAAATCAGCCTATACACCAGTCATTTCTTCTTCTACAAATTTAAAACTGTGCCTGATTTCACAGAATATCCTTATCGTTGCAACATTACCTTTGGCCCATAACTTACCTTCTTGTTGTTTGGCTATATTATAGTCTGGTTTTACAGGACTAGTGTGCACGTGTAAGCAACAAGCTAGAATAATTACTATGTGACTGTTAGTTCTGTGAAACTAAGTTGAAACTGTTCATAGTTTTCCAGAATGCCCCTGACTTTCACTCAGATTTTGGGATTTTGCCTCATATAATTTGTGGTTTTCTGCCAAATCACTGAACATTGCATTCAGCAAATAGGGGAACAGTCTGGCTGTGGATGAAAGTAACTTACACTCTTGTCATTTACTCACTTTACATTTGGGCTTCAGGACTAGCTTTCCATTTCATGAAATAAACTTTGGATGGACTCATTAACAGCTACATGAAGTGTAGCTATCTGCACCACCAACATGTTAGCATGTTATTAAGTATTCATTAAGCGGCTCTTCATGATGTATATAGCTGCGAAACACCGATAAACATCAAAATATTCTAATGAAAGAATAAAGAGCTGAAATCCAATTAACCAATCCAACTTGGCAGAAGTATTCATGAAGCTACAAAGCAATTGTGTTCATTCAGTGTAGACTTTTACCATGTACATCAAAACTGTTTGGAATTCAGGCATGATTACACATAGAAAAAATGTGTTAGGGGTTGCTGCTTCTATTATTATGCTGTATGTGCAACAGGCTTTAAATCTGGGTGCTACTGCTACAGCTAGAACTTAGTCAAGAAGTAGGGTGTCTAGACCCCATCTGACTTATCATAGAATGCAATGCATGAAAGATAAATTGCTGAGAGATGCAGATTGGACAGGGAAACCCTGGATAAAATATACAGTCCCTGCTGCCTCCACCTCAGGGCTCAGGGAAATCATGAAGAACCTATCCCAGTGGAAATAAAGATTATAGGCTCATATGTTCATAGGTAGGTACTAGGTTATCTGCCCGAGGGCATTTAAAAGTCTAGCCAGAGTGTGTCGGCTTTCGCCACCCAATTGATTAATTAACTGATCCTCTGTCAAGCAGAGCCAATGAAGTGATCCCAGGGGTGTATTTTCTGTTACCCATCCACTTGTCAAGGTTTCTCTTGAGGAGTGTTAGTGAGGGGCTCTGCCTGATGTAATTTGGAATTTTGTTCTAAAGCATGGGGAGTCTCTGTGACAGGAATCTATCCCTCTAGCATGTTTTATTTATTGTTGTGGTGAGGTTTAGCTCACTAGAGCATGTGGCTCACAGTGACTTGGATTTCTTTAGGTGGAGCATGTCCATCAATTCTGATTTGGGTATGGCTTTGTATGTCAGGCAGAGATCACCTCTGAGTAAGGGGATATGCAACTGAGTACAGCCAGAGTTTTTCAGTTGGGCTACATAGGACATATGTTTGAGGCCAGTAATCCTCTTGGTGAGGTACTTTTGTGGTCTTTCCAGCTGGAAGTGTCTTGAGAGGTACATCCCAAATGGGGCATTGTACTCTATGATGGGTCTAATGAGTGACGACTAGAGGAGCAATATAACTTCTTTATTTCCAGATGCGAACCCTTTAGTAATAAGATGGGCCACATAGAAGGATTTCCTAACTACTTTGGCAATATGATTGTCAAAGGAGAGATTACTATCTACACGTGGCCCCAGATCTCTTATTACTTCTTCTGTATTAAGGGGGCTGCCACCTATGTGGTAATTCGTGGGTGTTTTGTTTTTCCCAAACTGGATGACTATGCATTTTTTGGCATTTAGCTTGAGGCCATGACTTTGACACCAGGTGCCCATCTCAGTAAGGCCCTTTTGGAGGATGCCCGTGTCAGCTGGAGAGTCAATTATGGCTCCCAGTTTGCAGTCATTGGTGAGCTTGATTAGCCATAGTTCTCCTGTGTTTGCCTGTACTTCTGAGAAGTATATGCCAAACAGTAGGGGTCCCAGGAGCGAGCCTTGTGGGACACCACTTGTGACTGGTTTAGAATAGGACCTGGAGCCAGCTATTCTTACCGTGTGAGTTCTGTCTGCAAACCAGTTGGAAACCCATCTCGTGACGTAGGGGTTTATGTTCTGGCTGGTGATTTTTTTTGTAATAACTGAGTGAGGAATGGTGTTAAAAGCCTTGGCGAGGTCAAGGTAGGCTGTGTGGTTCATAGGTTCATAGAGTCATAGGTTGCTACTAGGCTATCAGCCCTAGGGCCTATACAAGCATAGCCATAACAATCCCCTGGCTATTTCTTCCCACACTATTTACTTCCCTGGACCACTGTCTAGCAGGGTGACTGACGTGATCCCAGGGGTGAATTTTCTTTCTCCCATCCAATCATCAAGGTTCCTTTTGAAGAGGTCCAAAGAGCCACCCTGCTTGACATGTATGGGCACTCTATTCCAGAGTCTGGGGAGTCTCTGGGTCAGGAACCTATCCCTCCCACATGTTTTGTTTATTTTGATGACAAGGTTTAGATCCCTGGAGTGTGTGGCTCTGAGGGATTGGAATTTCTTTAAGTGTAGCATGTCCAACAGCTCTGGGTTTGACATGACCTTGTATGTTAAGCAGAGATTGCCTCTGAGTAGATGATATGCGACAGAGTATAGCTGGAGTTTTTTAAGGCAGTCAGCATAGAGCATCTGCTTTAGGCCTGTGATTCTTTTAGTGAGGTATTTATGTGGCTTTTCCAGTTTTTGCAGATGTCTTGAGACGTACATACCAAATGGAGCGTTGTATTCTATAATGGGTCTAATGAGGGATGAGTACAGTGGGACAATGACCTCCTTTTTTCTGGATGAAAAGCCCTTAGTGATGAGGTGTGCCACATAGAAGGATTTTCTGACTGTTGTGGCAATGTGGTTATAGAAGGTAAGACCACTGTCCACCTGTGTCCCTAAGTCTCTTATCACACTTTCAGTATTTAGGGTACTGCCTCCTATATGGTAATTCACGTGCACATGTCTTTTCCCAAAGGGGATAACTATACATTTCTTGGCATTGAGCTTGAGCCCATGGCTCTGGCATCAAGCATCTGTTTCTGTAAGGCCCTTTTCTACAATATCCACATCATTTGGGGATTCAATAATGGCTCCCAGTTTGCAGTCATCTGCGAACTTTGTTATCCAGAGTCCCTTGGTCTGTACTTCAGAGAAGTAGATGCCAAACAAGAGCGATCCCAGGACTGAACCCTGAGGTACTCCACTTGTCACTTGTCTGGAGCTGGATTTGGAGTCAGCTACTTTTAAAGTGTGGGTTCTATCAGTAAGCCAGTTAGCAACCCATTGGGTGACATAGGGATTAATGCCCAGCTTAGTAAGTTTATCTATGATTCCAGAGTGGTGGATGGTGTCAAAGGCCTTGGCAAGGTCTAGATAGGATGTATGGCCCACCTTACCCTTGTCCATGGCTCTGGAGGCTGACTCGAAGAAGTCAATCAGGTTCAAGAGACAAGATTGGCCCTTCATGAACCCAAACTGGGTTGAGTCCAGTGTTTGAAGGTTGCCAATGTCTTTGCTTATAAGTTCCATGATAATATGCGCCATGGCCTTGCAGATAAGGCTCGTCAGACTGATGGGATGGTAGTTTCCAGGATCCAAGGTGGATCCCCCCTTCTGGAGTGGGATAACTGTAGCTCTGCACCACTCAGTGGGCACAAAACCTGAGGTGAGGCTATGATTAAACATGACACTTAGGTGAGGTGCCAGTACATATTGTAGTTCATGTAGTACACAGCCCAGGATGTCATCTGGTCCCATGGATGCTGTATTCTTAGCTTTGGAGAGTGCATTTTTTACCTGTGTGGTTGTTATTACCAGAATTTGGCAATCTTCCGCTATTGAGATGGGCCATTTAGGGGGTGAGAGGGGGTGAAGTTGGCACTGAATCGATCTGCCAGGATATTGGCAATATCCTTGGGATCAGTATATGTAATGCCATTCTGTTTTAGCTCAGAGCAGATCTGAGCATTGCCATTTAGATTCTTGACATTATTATAGAATACCTTGTGGTTGTCTTTGGAATCTTTGGCAATTTTATTTTCTTAACTGGCTTTGGAGGATTTTATGAGGGATCTCATTTTCTTACTGAGGCTGGTAAGGGAGTTTTTTTTGCAACCTGGGATTCTCCTCTTTTCTGCAACAGTTTCTTCCTTTTGTTGTAAAGTTTGTTTATAGCAGGGGGCCACCAGACTGGCTTCCTTTTTTTGGATGAGAGCATCTTGGTTCTATTTGGGATGGCACGATTCATGCATGAGTGGATGTGCTCATACACTCCCTTAGTGTAAGATTCAGCAGTTGAACTTTCAGTTCCTGTCTGCATGGGTGTCATGAAGTTTGTCACGTCTGACTTGAGTAGCATAAAGTTGGCTTTGGAGATGTTTTTTTATGGAGGTTTCTTTACTCGGGGGTGGGAGTGGGATGTGGATGTTAAGGGTGATTAGCTTATGGTCAGACCTGACTAACGAGGGGTTGACCATAGGTGTGGAGCATCAATTTCCCATGTTGGTAATCACCAGGTCTAGGATATTGGAGCCCCTGATGGGACTATGGATTAGTTGATCCAGGGCATTGGAATTTATGAATTCCAAGAACCGTTGGGCAAAGGTGTTTATACATGAGTAGTTTTCCCATTTAATGGCAGGGTAGTTAAAATCACCCAGTATTAGGGTGTTTGGTTCTATCTTAATATTTTCCAGTATGTTTAGAAAGATGTAGTGAGAATCTTGGGGTATGGTGGGGGATCTGTAGCAAGCTACAATTTGGATTGCAGTCTTACCTAGTGTTAGTTGCACCTGGAGAATTTCAGGCACATTGTGTTAGGCAACTAGCCTGGTGGTGTGGATATTGACACTCCTCCACCTTTAGTATTTTGGTCCTGGTCTGGTGGCAGAAAAGTGTGGTAAGAGTTGTAGCCTGGTATTGCAATGGTGCTTTCTGGAGACTTGAACCACCTTTCCCTCATCTATGGCCTTGGTGACTGTCTCCAAGAAGTCAACCAGGTTTAATAGGCATGATCTGCCCTTAACAAAGCCGAACTGGGTTGGATCAAGTGTTGGGAGGTTCCCAATGTCTTTGTTAATGAGTTCCATGATGATGCGCTCCATAGCTTTGCAGACCAGTCTAGTCAGGCTTATGGGGCGATAGTTACCAGGGTCAGTTGTGGCCCCTCCTTTGTGAAGAGGAATACCCATTGCTGTGCACCATTCTATGGGCACGTAGCCTGTGGAGAGACTGAGGTTGAACAGCGTGTTTAGGTGGGGGGTTAGTACGTTCTGTAGTTTGTGCAAGACACATCCTGGAACACCATCTGGTCCCATTAATGCTGTATTTTTGGCTTTTGAAAGTGCTGTTTTCACCTGAGCGTCTGTGATTTGTGGGACACTACACTTTTCCAGTATTGTTGTGGGCCCTTCTGGAGGTGAGAGGGGGGTGAAGTTTGCACTGAATCTACTTACTTGGATGTTGGCAATATCAGTAGGTTCAGTATATTTTGTGCTATTTTGCACTAGTTCAATGCATATCCATGAGATGCCACTTAGATTCTTAACATAGCTAAAGAAGGCTTTGTGGTTATCTTTTGAATCCTTGGCTATTTTTCTTTTGAAGTTAGCCTTGGATGATTTCATGAGGGACCTTAGTTTCTTACTGATACTGATCAGGGATGTCTTTCCTTTTTGGGATTTGCTTCTTTCTGAACTAGTTTCCTCCTTCTATTGTATAGTCTGTTTATGGCAGGGGTCCACCAAACTGGTTTCCCTCTCTTAGAGGAGTGTGTCTTGGTTTTGCTAAGGATGGTACAATCCATGCATCCTTGTACTTGCTTATAGAGTGCATTTGTAAAGGTTTCGGTATCTTGGGCAGCATTATCCATTAGTGTGGGGGCTGTGAAACTTACCACCTCTGTCTTAAGTAAGGTGAAGTTTGCTTTAGAAAAGTTTTTTACTGTGGTTTCCTTATTTGGGGGTGGTGGTGGGGTGTGGACATCCATAGTGATTAGTTTATGGTCTGATCTAACCAGTGACGGGTTGACTGCCGATGTGGAACACCTGTCGCCCATGTTTGTGATGACCAGGTCCAATATGTTTTCACCTCTGGTAGGGGAGTTTACCAGCTGATCCAGGGCATTTGCGTTGATGAATTCTAGGAAGCGTTGGGCCTGGGAATTTGTACTCAAGTAGTTTGCCCAGTGAATGGAAGGGTAATTGAAATTGCCCAATATCAGGATGTTCGGTAGGACCTTCATGTTTTCCAGTGTCTCCAGAAAGGTGGAGTGGTGGTCTTGGGTCATGGGAGTGATCTGTAGGAGACCACAATTTGCATTGCAGATTTTTCCAATGTTAGTTGCACATGGATGATCTCAGAGGTATTATGCTGCAACACTAACCTGGAGGTGTAGGCATCCTTGATGAATATGGATATATCCCCTCCTTTTGTGTTTCAGTCCGTGTTCTGTTGCCGAAACGTGTGGTATGAGTTGTAGTCCGGTAGTTCTGAGGTGCTCTCTGGAGTCTTGAACCAGGTTTCAGTTACTGCACAGATGTCGATTTTCTCCATACTGAGGAGTGCTTCAAGTGTGTGCATTTTGAGATTTAAACTCCTGGCTTTGAGTAGCATAACACTCAGTTTTTTGTTAATTGTGCTGTTTATGGAGGTGTGTTTGACTTTTGAGCCTGCCCTAAAAAAGGTACTATGGGGTCAGCAAGAGCCTTGGCCAGTATTCGAAAGCCTAGAGGTGACAGGTGCAAGCCGTCTCTTGCGAAGCAATGCGGCTTGTCGAGCATGTCGTCCCAGGCTGACAGACACTGGATCCCCTTTGAATGACACCAGAAGCTTAGCCAGGTGTTGAAATTGATAATTTTTTCTTTATACTGAGGTATCATTTTTGGTGCAGGTAGGATGCTACTCAGGGTCAGGGTCATACCAGCCTAGGCTACATGATCAGAGTGCTTTTCCATGTCTCTTTTCATGTAGTCCAGGGAGGTATGTCTCAGGTCATTTACACCAACATGAACAATAACAGAGTCATATTTGTACTTGTTCTGGAGTGACCTGAGTGCTTGTGTTATGTGGTGGATTCTGGCTCCTGAAAGGCAGCTAACAGTAACCTTCTACTTGTCCACCCTAGTGAGTGGGACGTCATTGTGCCTGACTATAGAGTCACCTATTACTAGTGTGTTAGATATGTTATTTTGCCTTAAGGGCTGTGATTGTGTGGCACACTGATTTTGTGTTTTATGTGTTGTCTGGCTTGTGACGGCAGGTGCAGGTTGTTTGGTAATGTTTAACATTACATATACTAGCACCTGATACTTTCCAGGTGACCCAGAGGGGATATATTAGGAATTTCACAGATATCAGCCTCCAGAGTATCGCATCAGTTTTTAAATGCAATGCTACTACATACAATGGAGCCCATCTATTTCCCACAAATGCCACAGGAGAGAACAAGGAACATGTGGGAATTTTGTGCAGTAGCACCCTTCCCTAAAGTGCTGTGGGTCATAGATTGTGCATACATAGAAATAAAAGCCCCAACCAGGGAACAGGGAAGGTAGTACATCAGCAAAAAAGATTTCCTCTCAGTAAGCTGTCAGATTGTCTGTTATGCCCAAGGAATCATTTACAATGTCTATGCAGGTAACCCAGGCAGTTTCCATGGCTCACACATATAGCTCACTTGTAAGCTATACACGATATTTGCTATGGGTGATATTCCTCAAGGGAATCTAGTGGGGAATGCAAGTTATGTAACAGAGCCGGTGTTCATGACACCTATGGAAATCCACATGGCCCCACTGAGTAAGGATAAAGTGAGGCCCACAGTCAGACTAGGCATATTGCAGAACATGTGTTTGGATTTCTGAAATTGAGGTTCCATTGTCACATAGACAAATCAGGAGGGGCACTGCAGTATGACCCAGGTACCTCTGCTGAAATATTTACAATCTGTGCCATATTACACAATATAATACTCAGGAAGCAGCTTCAACAAGGAAAGCTAGGGATGGGACCACAGTTTCAAGTACTACAAGCAGGGCCAGCAGCAGCAGGTACAGATGAGGAGTCATAGGGGGAGCCGCCATCTGCATATGGTGTTGGCAGGCAAAAGCATGCACAGTATGTCCTGGCTCTGGCTAAGAGTCAAAGGATAGCAGACCCACTCACTACTTAGCTAAAAACTTAAGTTCCAACCCATATACAAATAGGAAAATTGATACCTTTCAATCAGCACAACCTTTATGTAACCATGTAATGGCCTTGTTCTGATGGCATCTGACAAGGACAAGCCTCTAAGACACAATTTGAACCTGCGGTAATGACAAGGTAAGAGTGGAACCTGCAAAAATAAATCAGTTATACAATGATTACTCTCATAAGGAAATATATATATACCCCAAAGCAGAGCATTTGTCTAAGGTTTGCAGTTATGCCAGTAATATCTTCTCTGTCAGATTTTTGCTATATTCACTTACATATTACAAACAATACTGTGCATCAAGCATTTCAATTGACTATCATCTATGGAACATGGACCAGGTCAATTATACCCTCAATTGCACAACTATACCAAGAGGTAAGAATGCAGTACCTAATACTTCCATTGTTGTTATGGTAATGCTAACTAAAAGACAATGAGGTTCAACAATTGCAGAAGCAATCATTCACAAATGAGTGTAAACAAGAAATAAATAACTGTTTTGTTTTCTGCACTGCATATTGATAAATACAAGCTTATGAATAAGCAAGCATTAGCTATCCACTGTGTATATCAGACATATATGCAACCCTAGGTCACAGAAACATGCGCAAAGTGTAGGTCACAGTCAACATCATTAGGGCAGAGTGTGGGGGAGTAGGAAGGCAAGGCTGATAACAAAAAAGTGAGTATGTGCAAGTAAGAAATGCATGGACCAGAGTATATATTGTTCATAACCAGTAACAACAGATATATAGCACTCAACAGTATTGTTAAGATACTTTACACATGTATAAATTGTCATGGGAAAGTGAAAAATATTCTGTGTGTGTCTGTTTGTGTGTCTGCATGAGCAAAGTGTTGCACTATGCTAGCACTACATCCTGGCATCTTAGACAGGTGTGAGACATGAATGGTAGAGTACTCAGTTCAATGTTGTCACACTGACCATGAGAACCACCTATACAAGGAGATACACTGCTACTTCCATGGCCCTGGATAGAAGTCGGGATGCTACCTGAATGTGAACAATGTCTGCTGGATGAGCTCTCCTCATGACTACATCCAGGACTATGACCCAGTGGCCTATTATGTCTGGGTTTGGACACCACTATCACTGATGTAGCAGTGGATGTAGTGTCACTCTGGAAGCAGAATATTGTATGGCCATGTCTGCTAACACCAGAAGATGTAGCAGCCCTCTGGCCACATGGCTGCATACACTCCCTCAACAGACGTTTCATCACAGACACTGCCTGATCCAGTATGTCATTCATCCTATATAAGGAGTTGCCTACACAATTCATGGAGTCATTCAAGTCAGAATGCATGACATTTAGTAGTCACGTTATTTCTTCCAAGACCCTGTTGAGCATGCCTGTGCCTCCACTAAGGCCCTACACATATGTCTGATGGCACCTTATGACACCCCAGCATCAGGATGAGACTGGACAGCAGTCCTCCTCTGTGCACCTCTACCAACCTTCCTGTGTGGCACCAGGCTGTCCCAATGGCAGTTCAGAGAAACAACTAGCTCCACAACCATAGTAAATACACCAGTCTGATAAACTGTGTCACCATTACCCTGTCCTATCTCAGAGGTCTCTCTGTCATGGGTAAATTTACTCTCGTATAGACCAGCATCTCCCTCATATACAGTAGTAATAATAACCAAATGAGGTTTACAATGTGCAGGTGGGCTGGTAGCCTGCAATTCAGAAGTGAGTGTGTGTGAGGAATGTAAAGGAGAAGTGACAAAAATAGTGCAGCGTATCATTCACTCATGTCTGCGAAAACTGACATTGCCAAAAATCTGGTATTGCTGAAATACAAATCGAATGCAATCTTGGGGCAAGCATTAACATGAGTCAAGACAGGGGAGAGATTTGTACTTCAATATCGGAGTTCAACATTGCCAATGTTCAAGGTTGGGGTTTCACTCAAAGCAGATTCGATGGAGTCCGCCACAAGTACATGATAGTAAACTATATATATATATATATTATGCAACTTAGATTTATGCATATAAAGATATAACAATAACACATGCATTTTACATACCTGGAAATTCTGCTTGTGGCAGTCTAGGTCTGTTTTCCATATCTACACCAACGTCAAGTATTCTGGTGGTACCTTCTGATAAGTTATCTGGATTTCTGACAGTGGACAAGAACTCCTGTGTTTCAGTTAGTAATGGTTCAGTAGCAGGACCACCCCCATAGCTACCTGATCCTGGGTAATTGCAGCTACCCTATACTGGGCAGAAGCTGTCATTTGATTTCCCAGTTGTCATATCTGCGAGCAGGCTTTCCCAACCCTACCCACAGCATTAATATCATTCACCATCTGCTGCCATACTCTTTCACAGGAAGATTGGTCACCTCTACCTTTCCCTAATAGAAAAGCTCCATGGTAATGTAAGGCCTGCATAATGACCTAATTTAATGATCTTTATATGGCTGCCTGCAGGGTATAGATTTCTTTTTAAGTGTCATATCCCTGTATGAGGTGAAACAGGAAACAGACATGCATAATTACATATATAATACACTGACAAGATGGCTGTGAGCTCACTTTTGTGTGACTGCGTGCATCAAACATGCACACAAATAATTTAAACTTTAATTGTTCCCTATGACTATACCCAAGTTAGGACCCACCCCAAAAACATTCTAACTCAAATATCAACATTGATCTGTACCATTTCTGTAATGGAGTTTAACTGGGCTTAACCATGTAATATATTGCAGCAATAATAATAGCAAGTAAAAATGTAGTAATGGAAGTGCTGCACAAAACTATTATACCTACCATATCTACTGCTGTGGAGGTCAGTCAGGTAAAGTCCACAAATAGAATACATTTTTCTTTTACTGCTAACACAAGTAAAAATGATAGACCTTCCTATAAAGTTAGAGTACACTCATCTGAAATAACTTTAAAAACAGGAAATTAAATATAAACTAAAATGTATTATACTTTTTGCAATGCAGATATGGCTTTGACAAAAGAAAGGGATACAAGAAAAAAAAAACATGTAAGATAAAATATTTTCAGCAGTCAGTGCAATTAATCTTTTAATGTTAATCTAAATGCATTATGTAAGAAAAAGCAATGTACCCTGACAATACAGCAGTACAGAAAATATATAATACTCCCAAGCTTTTCTTGTTTCAGCAGTAATCAAGCTCTCTGGTTTAACACAGTCTCCCCAGTATGATTCAAGGGCTTTAAGTATGCCATTACCTTTACATAGTGAAGAGTCAGCCCAGTGAGCACTGTGATCATGCAAATGAGGTGTGAAATCATTAACATTCCTGAATATACAATCTGCATTAAGTGTAGGGAATCTAAACATGGTATAAGGACTTACACAATTACATCCACACCCTAGTAATACAAAGGCAAGTATTGAGAAGAGTTCCCTGTTAAAGGCTTGCAGGTGTCTATGATTACTCTGACTTGCGGAGTAATCAGCTTTCACAATCTCCCCCTTTGATGTATATCTACTAAGGGTTCCTTATCAGTTTGTTGAATCACTATTTAGTGAATGCCTCTTCATCAAATAACTGTTCATTGAAAACACTAATCATTGAATTAACTTTTCAGTGAAAACTTTCCTAGGGTAAAACAAAGGTTGATCATGATCTGGAATTTGTCATTTTTCTTACTGAAGGGCAATCTTGGAGTTGGTATATTTAGTTAGCAGTGGTGTGGGTAATGTGGAAGGCATTGCCTCACACCTACATAGGTGTTAAGTTGTTTTTTTTTTTGTTTTTTTAATGATCTGTAGAGTGGACTACCATCAGTTTGCCCTAGGAATTTTTTTTATGAAAAGTTAGTTTGACAGATAGTGTTTTCACTGAATAGTTGTTCGACGAATAGGCGCTCACTAAATAGTGATTCAACAAAGTGATATAGATCCATCTATTGAGGCTGTGTCAAGGAGAAGAGACTTAATAAAAAGTCTAAAAATACATTGAGTAATATGGGAGAGCAGTAGTACTCACATTCAAATCCTGGCTTCAATGACCACAGTTACTGTCTTTTGTACAAATGTTGCTGATATCCAAGATAGTAATTTAAACATTGGTAAAGATAACATATAGCAATAAAGGAGAGATTGACTTGTTAATAAGAAAGAATACATGAGGAAATGAGGCCCTATACACAATGAAAGGGATACACCTGCAGTGCTTGCAGTCTTTGTTTAATATTGGGTGAGTACATGGGTATCCTAATTGTTTACAGTATCCCAATCATCCAGACATTTACTGTCAAATAAGAAAGGACAACATCCATAACTTGTTTCTATTGCACTTTCAATGTGACTTGATACAATGTCACATTACCATTATATCAAAACTCCTTTTCACTTTGCTAATGCATGTCTTTGTGGAAATTACAAGAAATATTCTTAAATGACTATTTTAACTTCTGCGGTGGTGCAGCGGTAGTGTTGTTGCCTCACAGCAAGAGGATCTCCCATTCGATTCCCGGCTGGAGTGCAGGGAGTGCCTTCTGTGTGGAGTCTGCATGTCCTCCCCATGGTTGGGTGGGCATTCGAAAGACATGCGTAAATGGGCATGCCTTTGTTGATGGTTGAACGTTGAGCTGGCACTTCAGCGTTCGTGAAAATCAACTGCCAATCATTAGTGGGCCGGTGTTCCGCTGTAGCGACCCCTAATCGGGAAAAGCCGAAAGACAACAACAACTCTTAAATGACTATTTTCAATACCTTTGGTTGAGGATTCAAATCCATACAAGTCCCTGTTATAATATAACAAAGTTGCTTAAACATGTAGAATGTACATTTCAAGTATTTGATGTACATAGGTTAGTAGGTTCATAGGTTAGTACTAAGCTAACTGCCCTTGCGAGCCATTTTAAGCCTAGCCAATTATCCCTTGTGAGACTCAAACCCTGCACCTTGTGTTTGTAAGGCAAACACCTTAACCATTAGGCCACCCTCCCAACCCAACCATTTTTTTCCATACTTTTTTCCTTGCATCATTTGTGCAGCATTTTGCATTGCACCCTGTTATTTACACAGCTGTCTGAACAGCACTGAGAGGAGAAATTAAAGCTGTCACACTATCTCTGTGTCATTATGTATAAAGGCATTGAGCTTAGGGAAACATTACAGGTGATGCAGGGATTGAAACCTGTTGCCAGATAATTTCATTGGGGGCATTCATACTAAATCTTGACACTCATTTTGTTGTATGAATGTGCTAATGTTGGAAACTCAAGTAAGGTCAATATTGGTTAAAAGTCACAGACAGATAAGTAATTTGACATGATGTACATATTAATTGTGTGTCCTGAGTGAACAATGAAAGCATTTCTGCTGTTCCCTGTGAACTTCTCCATTCCAACGGCATTAGACAAAGTCCTGGTATTTTAATACATGCATGATAGTACTGATGTCCCATTGACATCTGAGACAGCTGACTATATCATTGCAATGCAGTGCTAGTTGTGGCCATTGCTACATATGCAATATGATTTATTTCATGGTCTTCAAGTTGTTATTCCCAAAAATCTGTTTGAATGCTTTTGATAAATATTGCCTTGTGCAATTGTGTGCCACTTAGCAGTTTGATATTCATTTTCACTGCTTAAGGAAAAAAATTGAAAATTTTAGTTTAGGCTGCCCTAGGTAGTGCAAACCAGCCCATCAGCATTGCATGGCTATCAGCACTCTGTATTGTACTAAGGGAATAAAATACACAACAAACAACTTTCTCTGTGGCATAAGGTGTAAGTCAGCCAGATAAAGGATATCGATTGCATGGGTTGGATCCACTTAAATGATAATTTTACAGAGGATTGTATGAATACATATTGCATTTTGTGATACCATTGTGTTGTTTAAAAATAAACTGTTGTCACTGTTCCTAACAAAATGTGATAGTTTCTCTGTCCACTTTTGCATTGTTTGTCACTAACTACAGCTCTGATAATGTGTTCTACAAGGTACATGTCTGACGTTGCATGGAGATGTGAGAAGAATGAATGTTTTATTTGAATGCACATCTTGCTCTGGTCATTGCAACATTTGCTTATTCATTAAATTTCATCTACTGTCAACTTTTTTTCTATATCATATTTTTTAAGTCTTCTCCATTTGCTCTCATCTCAGCAGTATACAAAACAATTCACTTTTTAATGAAAAAAGTGGAAAAATGAGTTTAGGCTGACTTAGGAATAGCAAACATGCTTGGTGTTGTTGAGCAGCCATCGAAAAAATAGATAGCAATTACTTCAGAAAATACACCCAGCAGATGTTAAATTTTGTGGTACAAGGTGTAACTGAAGTGAATTGAGAGAAATAAGGCACATAAATCAGTTTGAATCCTGTTTAGAGATCACATTGCAATTATTCACAATATGTGCTTTTCTTTTCTTTTCTTTTTTTTTTTTTTTTATTTATTTTATTTAATTTAATGTGGATTGGTTCTCTGCCTGGCAGTTCACTAACATGATTCACCACTTAAGGGAAAAAGTAAACAATTCAATTTAGGCTGCCTTATGTAGTGCAAACATGCCAAACAACATTGTGTTTTCCTTAGCACTATGGACAGTACTGACTGGGGAAATTCCACCCATCACATACCTATCACTGTGGCACAAGGTGTAAGTACAGTGACTTTAGATAAAGAACACATCTGAATAAGGGTTTGAATCTGTTGCTCGACCGGTCAGGATAGAACAGATGAACAGTTGTGAGCTTGGTTCAAGCAACTTTATTACATACAAATACATCAAGATTAAGGCTTAGTAACATAAACTTACAAACAGACTGACTACTGCACTTATACATGTTAACACGCTGACTGCTCACTCAAAATGGTACTGCTGCCTGCATGTGTTCTCTATTTATATGCATGTGCTTATATGCATGTGCCTTCACTTTGAAATGCTTCTTAAAGTCACAACACACACTCTGATCTATATCCTCCCTCTTTGAGAAATAAGTTATGCACAGTAATAATGACAATAATCAAAGACATACAATTGTATATAAATAATCTTTTGACAAGCAATTATACAGAACTAATTACAAGTGAAACGATCATGCCCCAGTTGCTGTGTATTTTACATGAGGTCTGGAAATAGGACCTGATCATGTGACATAAAAATTAGGATGGGGTTTAGCAACAGGAACTGTCTTTAATGAATGTTCAACTTTAGGGGCATCTGGGACATCATCAGGAACAGGAATAGATACTGAGACATGTCCTTCAACAGGAACATCATCTGGATTGCTCTGAGATCTAGAGTCTGTATGGCAGGTACTATGCTGTGATATCTATTCAGACCAAAAACAATCCACAGATGGTGTTTACTATGTATGCGTGCCAAACAGGCATCTGGTACCTCAGCACGAATAAATAGTAAACACCATCTGTGGATTGTTTTTTGTTTTTTATTCTATCAGTTTTGTCTAGTTTTTCGTAGTTATAATATCAATTAAGACCCCAGAAGAAGATGCATGCAATTTCTTCTGTATTTTATACCCTCAGATTCTACTAAGTAAGATCTCAGCTCAGCACATACACCTCTCACTTGACCAATTCGATCAAAACTTTTCACTGTTTGCATCATCACTATCTCTCCTTCTTTTAATGGACAAAGTAATCTGCTCAATTTATCATAGTTGGACTTCTGTAATGAACACTTTTTGAATAGTTGGGTTTTGAGTGCTCTGGTGTTTTTATCATTAGGCATCAACAAACTGGAACTGATAGGCAAGGTTGTTCTGGTTTACCTAGACAGAAGTCTCTAAGGAGGTGAGCCAAGTAAATTGTCATGGGGTATATTTCTGAGATTAAGTAAATTCAAGAAAACATTGGTATTGCCATGCTTCGACCTCTCTAGTAATTGCTTTGCACTTTGTACTGCATGTTCAGCTAGACCATTTGACTGTCAGTACTCAGGACTACTGGTAACATAGATAAAGTCCTACTCTTTTGCAAATTTCTGAAATAGCTGACTGGTAAACTGGGCACCATTGTCAAAAATAACTTTGTGTGGACTACCATGGACTGAGAAATGACATTTTAACTTAGTGATGACAGCACTAGGCATTATGTTAAGTAGCAGATCAATCTTGAACCAATTTGAATAAGAGTCTACCAGCATTAAGTAAGGTTGACTATTCCACTCGAATATGTCAGTGGCTACTGTTGACCATGGTAGTCCAGGAATCTGATTTAGCTGAAGATGCTTCTTTTTGCAAATGCAGTTTAGTACTATTGCATGCAGAACAAGATGAAAGTACTTTATCGATATCTTTTGACAGAGAAGGCCAAAATACTAGTTCTGTCACCCTTCTTTTGGTAGCTTCAAAACCTTGGTGGCCATGATGCAAAATCTGGATGCACTCATTTTGTAAGGAAGTAGGAATGACAACATCAGGATCTTTGAAAATGATGCCATCTTCCATCAACATCTCATCTCAGTAAGGAAAATAAGGTTGCACTTCTGTTTGTACACAAGATTGCTTTGACAACCATCCAACATTAATGAAGTGGTTGAGCTTTTGCAAAAATTGAATCAGTCTTTGTATGATCTCTTAGATGAAAGGTAGTTTTCTTGTGGCAATGTTAGTTAATAAAGTAAATTTCTGTTCTTATATCCTTTATCCCATGGGTTCAGTTCCCAGCTGGTACAACATTTTAACATCATGTAAGCCCCAACATGGCAATATGTCACAATTCATCTTTCTCCTTCCGAATTGCAAGTCTTAAAAGACATGCCATTAAGCATTCCATTGTTGAACACTGGAACCCTGTGTTAATAGGTTGAGCATCACACATGGCAAAGTCATACTTCATGAGATTTAATTTTTCTATCATATATTTGACTGCAAATATCTATATTTCTATCCATGCATAACATTGGAATAGTGCAGCAAAGCATCATTTTCAAAAGCATTGCAACCCGAACAGGGAGACTTATTAAGCCAACATCACGATGTGCAAAAAATGGGAAAAAGGGGTTGCGGAAGGATGGATCCTGATTAGGTATTCATGTTTATTGCACTCTCCTACCCATTATTTGTACCTATAACTAGAACTTTATTGTATAAAGTATGACAGATTAATGATGATTTAATAAGTAAGACTAATAGTCCATACAGATGCTCCTACATGCCCCGCAAAACACATTGTCACTATTCTTTCTGTATCTCTCTCTCTCTCTCTCTCTCTCTCTCTCTCTCTCTCTGGACACCATGTCTGTTTCAGTAAGTTGTCAATATGCTTAAAATGTGTTATTTTACCTTGTGAAGTAGTAATTCCTTTTGTGTGTGATGAACTAATGCTCACGCGTAGAAAGATTTTTGAACAATTTCAGGGGCTCTAATCCAGCCATTAGCTAAGTGTTACTGACTGCTTTTGTTACATTAATTTATGTGTACCTGTTGGCTACATATTGTTATAAATCACCATTATCCTTCTACTTCTTCATAATCTACTTTCTCTCTGCCTCCTCCTACCCTTTTGATGTATCTTCTCCTTTCGGTATTATTAATCTTCCATCTCTGCATTTGTGCAATGCTGGCTCCAGGCAACAAATGCAACTAAGGCTAAATAAAAGTACAAGGCTTATGGCAATGTCTTGTGATTTTATTGCCTTTGTCCTCATTACTCCATCACACTTCACACCACTGTGCTAAGCTATGTTTAGTCAGTTAATGCACATTTCAATAGGAGGAAGACATGAATGTATAGAGTACAGTGGTCAATAAGGTAATGAACATGAATACATAAATACATTCACATTTGTTGAAATCCGCTGTCATATAGTAACTATCAAAAATTATGACTTCCTATGTGGTGTACTTAGATAATACTCTGCAAATGTTCGAATACATATGCATGAAAAAATATTTCAGAATGTGTTGTCTGACTCCTACTGATGTAAATGTTGACTACAGCTTTACTTAACACATCATTATCTTGTTGGTATATTAATGTGCCTTATACCTATGCCTGTCTTGTACAGATCTTTGCATGAAAGTCAGCACAGAACAACATGGAATACTGCTAATTCCCATTCTAAGATCAATATTTCAACATATGATTACACATACACTGACACTTTGCCATCAGCAACACAATTCAGGATAACAGCACTGTGCTCAAGGAGTACAATATAAAAGAGAAAATCAAATTATTATAGTTTTATATTGTACATTTGTATGCCTGTATTACTTTTGTCAACAGCTGTTTTTAATTTCAGAAGAATGTTGACTCAATTCAGTCATTTAAAGTATGCCTGTTATACAGGGTTTACACTTTCAACTGTGTTACAAGCTTGGTTAACCTATTTTTAAATAATCCATCACTGACATTCTACAGTGCACTGTCCTATGTATGACTTGAATGTTTGTCTTGCCAATGCACATAATGCAAGTCTGAGACAATACGAGTATGCAATCAATCCAACATGAACTCACACGAATGTTTGATTGATAATCCACTGGTGTACAACAATTAATGCCTGTTATCCTGTAAGGTCGAAGTTGCTAATGTCCCTCACAGTAATGCAATATACATTAATTACAGCATCTACATTACAGAAGAAAAGTATGTCATTGCATGTGAAAATCATAGTGATATTTCATTGTCCTGTGCACATTTTTATTTGTTGTACAACCTGTGATGCACAGTACAATCTCTTCCAAACATAGGATTTTACAAATATTCAAATGTCCTATTTCATTTTTGCAATGTCAGTCTTCTCCTACAGCACTAGCAACTAATACAATGCTCTCAAGATTTTGAACTAGATAGGTAGAAGGTTCAATATCCAAGATTGAAGACTTTTGTGTGTAACACTTGCTGCTGTACCCACTTCCCCTGAGAAAAATACATGTATCTGTTCTCACAATTCTTTTATCCTAATTTTTATGGAAACATCCTCCGTTAAACACACTGATAAGATAATCCTGACAAACAGTTTCTCCTGTGGTGCTTGCAACTAATACAGTGTTGTATAGACTGTATAAATAGAGAGGTAGGAAGTATGATGCTCATCATGGAAGACGTGTGTATATCTGTGTGAGACACCATGTGTGCCACTTGGTGCTATTTTCACTTCCCTGGAAGAGATTGCTTTTAATTGCTCACACTGGTACATTATCCCACTTTTGGGTGAACTATCCCCTGTGAAACACAGTGATGAGCTCATTCTGCCAAAACAAAAGTGCAGTATCTTCCTTTAAGAATCCAACTTCTCCTGTGGTGCTTGTAACTAATACAGTGTTTTCTAGATTGTGTAACTAAATTGATAAAAGGCTTGATGCCCAACATGGAAGCCTTGTGTGTGTGTGTGTGTGTGTGTGTGTGTGTGTGTGTGTGTGTGTGTGTGTGTGTGTGTGTGTGTGTGTGTGTGTGTGTGTGTGTGAGGCTGTGTGCAACTGTGTATCAACTTTTTATAAGATGATTACAGTTAATTGTTTACAATGCTCCCTTATTCCACTGTTAGATGAAACTTTTTCTGTGAAAAACACCGATGAGGTCATCCTGACAAAATGCACTGTGTCTCCCATTAAGAGTCAGCCATCTCTTGTGGTGCTTATGACTAGTGATGTGCTCTCTAGATTGTGTAACTAGATGGATAGAAGGTTCAATGCCCAACATGAGAATTTGCTGTGTGTGTGTATATGTAATGCATGTTGCTGTATCCACTTCATGTATCCCAATTTATATGGAAACATCCTCTATGAAACACACTGATGAGGTAACTGTGGTCCTTGTGATTAATATAGTCCTTTTTACATTGTGTAAATAAATAGATAGGAGGTTCATTGCTCAGTGTGGAAACTTGGTGAGTGGGAGGGTTTATAGTTAAATGAGCATGTGCTCAATCAATTTTTACTCTGGATAAATGTTTTAAACTACTAGATAACTCCACCATCCCCTAAGCTCACCTTTCACATCCAGACATTCTTTGCAACACAAGGGTGCAGCTATGCATACTGTTTGTACTCTATTGAGTACAATTTTCTAAACATTACTTAATGAAAACATGGCTTTTTAAGGCCAAACTCTATCCACAAATGTGTAAATTAATGCTTCCAATGAGCGTATCATAGATTGAAAATAATATCCATTTAATGATTTTAGACAGAAAGTGATGCAAACATTTAAGTGGGGTATAGGGAAAATGTTTCTATTTTTTTGAATGGCAGGCATTTTGTGGGCCAGCAATGAGAGTGTTTATTTTATTTATTTATTTTATTTTACATTTACTTTATTTTACATTTGTTGATCGGGATAGTCCGACTGGATACATGTCCATTTTCAGTGGAGGCCCGGGAAGAAACCCTCCGCACAGAAATGTGATATATACGATACAACAGACAGACAGTTTACAGAATACATGAGACACACTGTTTATACAAATTTTAAATCAGAAATTAGCACTGTACAAGTGTAGGACAAAAGATAGAAGATAGAATTATGAAATTCTTCATTAGGACACTTATTATGCATTATACATTTGAGTTAGTCTTTGAGACACAGAGATGATGCTAGTCAGGACTAGAGCAAGGGCATAGCCAGTGTGATTTAAAATATTTTTTTGAGATTTTCTTTAAATAGTATAAGTGAAGGTTCAAGAGTAAGGTCAGCAGGGAGTTGATTCCAGGTTTTACCATCTGAGTTGGCAAACAAGGCTTCACCAGCTTTATTGTTGGATTTAATTGTTTGGATCAATAGTCTATTGGATGAATGAAGTCTTCTGTGATTACTATATGGGCTGACAATATTTTTGAGTGCTGGTGTATTATCAGGGTGGTAGAGAGCTTTATTAACTACTATGAGCTGGTTAATCTGTATTAGGGAAGGTAGTTCAAGCTACCCCAGAAGATTTAGATTGTGACAGTGGTGAGTCCTATAAGCTGAACCAGTGGCAAATCGAGCTATATGGTTGTAACAGTGGGATAATTTATTAATGTCAGTTATGTGCAGACTTGTGAGTAGAGGGGAGGCATAAATGAGGATGGATGGGAGATGAGAATGGGCAATAGCAGTTCTGCAAGAGGAGTAAGGAAGGGTTTGAGCTTGTAAAAAGATCCAAGTTTTTTGTTTATGGTTTTGGTGGTTTAATTGACATGTGCATCACATATAAGGTTATTGTCTATTTTGACTCCCAGGAGTTTGGTTTGGGCTTCAGGGGAAATGACAGTCCCATTGTTAGATATTATGGTAATGGTTGGAGGGTTGGACCTATGAATGGGAGTGAACAGGAGCAACTTTGTTTTTTTAGAGTTTAATAACAGATGGTGATTAGTGAGCCAGTGTTCAAAAGTATTGAAAGTACTCTGGGTTAAAGACTGCAGATCTGCTTGTGAGGTGGCTGAGCAGATCAGTGTGGAGTTGTTTGCATATTGAATACAAGTTGCCTTAGGAATAACGGTGTGGAGGCCATTAATAAACATGGAGAACAGAAGGGGTCCTAGTATTGAGCCCTGTGGGACACCTAAGTAGATGGGTAGAGAGGATGATAGCTTATCTTGCCATAGGGCTGCCTGTTGGTGTCCAGATAAATAGGATTGAAACCATTGGATAGAGTGGTAGTCTAAGGAGAAACAATTACAACATTATATTGCTTGCCTACATCCAAGTTAAACACTGATGATGATGTCATTATTTCACAAGTGTATACTACTTGAATGTCAGATGTTTCCTGTGGCACTTGCTTGTCTTCCACGATTCTCTAGAATGTGTCAATACATAGATAGGAGGTTCAAATACAGCACTGCTTAACTTCTACAAGTGTGACTTCAAATTAATTCAGAATTGTTTTACAGGCATTTGAAGCGGCAAAATTTACAACTCCATATGGCTGTAAATTTTACCAGATACATATCTTTGGCAATATACTGCTGATGTTATCCCTTCATATATGCTGCATGTCTCATTTGTACTCCTTCTTCTCCTGTGGTGCTGGCTACTGATAATGTGCTGCAATCATAGTGTAAGCGGATAGGTAGGTCTTTTGGGTCCATCACTGCCTAAATAGTGTGACTGTGATGACTGTGATATACCATTGGCCACCTCACAACCAACATTATGTATATTTCTAATTATAAGATTGATTTACAATGGCACTCTGTAACACTAGAAAATCATAGTATCTACAGGGAAATCATTTTTGGCCACACAATAATTATATAATGCTAACATACCTGCAGTATCTCATATTTGGAAGGTAAATTCTCCTGCATTGTGTGACGTTGATACTGTGCTTTTGTACATTATGTAACAACCTATGTAGAATGTTTGAGTCCAACTGTGGGTGTGTCTTTCACCTTCATACTGTGTATGCTATTCTTCAAAGATATATATGATGTGTAGCTGTACAGTGTTATTTTGCCCTTCAACAACCTTTTAGCATAAACATCCAGCAAATAAAAAGTGGTGATGTCAACCATTTAACTGTGCACTGTCCCACTTGTATCTCAACATGTTGTGTGGTGCTTATGATTCAGGCACTAATATTTAGTTGTGATCTTGAGTAGTTAGTTCAAATCTAGCTATTACTGCTCAGACTATGTTATGTCTGTCTTATTGTGACTGTGCATGTCACTAACAATGTTGCCAAGCATATTATCTCTGTGCACATAGAACTGTTGATCCATCCAAAAAGCTATGATAATTTGTCACATAGCAATTCTTTTATTCAAAGTAATGATGACAAATGATTACATTTTCCTTATATAACATATGTAAAAAGCATTAATCTCTGGCATGAGGGAATAGATGTACAGAGTATAGCAATTACAGATGTACATAGCCCTTGCAGAAATAACATGATGTAATGCCTTCATATACTGACATATCTCACAACTGTAGTAACACTTCTACCATGGTGAATTTATCCTGTACAATATAATATATATTCTGTTGTCAAATGCTCAGGTGTTCAGCATCCACATTCAGTATCTGTTTGCATTATTGGGCATTATACTGTAATGCATGAATAGCATCCACCACAGTTATAATCTGTCTATTTACAGTAGGAAAGGCCTCCAGCATCCCTTTTATCTCAGAGAAAGTTCACCACACATACATCTGATAGAGCAGGCTCAACCACATGCCATTAGTCAGTAGAATCACATAGCTTGCTGTTCAGTTAAGGAAAAAGGCAACATTATATAAACGTACTGATTCTACTTAAACACCATTGTATGTAGTTATTGTTATGTTGGACAATGATATATCATCACAGGTTGTGAGTGCGCCTGTGGTACATGCATTAAGTACTGGCTTGTATAGTACAAACACACAGATAAACTGTGGTTCAGTTCTGGAGTATTGTGTGTCTTACATGATAAATAGCTTCTTTGTCAAAGAAGCTTTCATATTATACTGCTCACTGCTGTGTGGGCAGTAACATGTGCAGCTCCTTTCTAGCATTCTGAATAAATCCAGTTGTTCATATTATATTCATAAATCCTGTCTTAATGCACACATTCAACACAACTATTTGTGACAGTCTCCATTGCTATCTGATGTGGTACATGGACTCAATACAGAGGTCTGAAGAGACTTTTGTATAATAGACAGGGGTTTGAATCAGGTAATATCTGTGTGTCATACAACAGTGGCTTATACACAGACCAGACAATATTTATGGCACACTTAGAGGGCCACCTTTTTCAGGTCTTTTCCTACAAGGTAGGTCACTCATACACCTTATATGATATGAAAGTGCTGTAAACCCTTTAAGGGTGCTCTTCATGACATAATCACTGCATATATTTCTGTGGCGACCATGATTGTTATGCATCTCTCTGATATCTGTCCTGACATGTGTTCGAAAATGACATGATATGAATGTGTGTTATGCCATTCATTGCTCACATGCATTACCTATTCACAAGATAATTATGCTTTGTGTTGCATGTCTTCATCAGGACATGTATTTAATACTGCAGTTGTTTTCTTCACGCTATACAGCTTAATGGCAGATGAGGGCTTCCATAAACCTTTCTTATCATATGGCGTGCTGCCAGACCATCAAAAACTATAATTGGCCCTATGTTACAACACTTCTTAGTGTGATGCTGCTGTTGTATTGGTGTTATGTTACTGTCCCCTGTAATTCCATGTGAGCATGCCCGGTATTACAATGTTGGAGATGTCTGCAAATCAGCAAGGGCAAAGCTGTACTCATGACATATCATCCGCTCTGTCTTATCACTTGTCACTTATGTATGTTATATGTTATTAGATTACCATTTAGCATTTAATTTACTATACAAGATTTGCTTGTTTATTACATACTGATAGGTGATGAACCCCTTTCCTTTTGGTCGCACTCTTTTGCAAAAACATGTCCAGTTCTGATGTACCTGACATTACAGTTGTATGGTCCTTTTGTTCTTGTGTATATATTTGCCAGGTTCTACCTGAGTTCGTCGACATACCACATAATCGACAATCACTTACCCGACACGAGAACACCGACAATCCACATCACCGACAGCTGACATAACCGACTACGAAAATGCCGACATCCATGTGCTAATAGCGCCTCTCACTCCTACCATGTTCCAGGTAATGTAAATAGTTGTCTGTCATCAGCATAGCATTATTTTCCTGTGAGTATACTGTATGATTTATGCTGATGACAGACAACTATTTACATTACCTGGAACATGGTAGGAGCGAGAGGCGCTATTAGCACATGGATGTTGGCGTTTTCGTAGTCGGTTATGTCAGCTGTCGGTGATGTGGATTGTCGGTGTTCTCGTGTCGGGTAAGTGATTGTCGATTATGTGGTATGTCGACGAACTCAGGTAGAACGATTTGCCAATGTGGCAAATACAGAAGTGTTGTCAGCTTGCATACATAAATTCCTTGTATATACATCTCATAAGCAATAACTACAGTCTATATATTCACCCCGCAATGTACCTTCCATCCTTGCTAACTGTTATCTTAACTCACCATTTAATTAACCTATATAAAATGTTCACTCCCCTTTGTTACAATGCACCTTTATGTCCCTATCACATAATTTATTAACATATCTGTTTTTATTTATGTGCATAACTGAAGGTTTGTCATTCACATTAACTATCATTACAATAACATTGTAGGATTTATGTCAGAAATGCTTCTTATACACTTTCACCACATTTGCCTGCAGGATATGAGCACACTTACACATTTCCCCTTCAACATTAATTATGCACTATAACACAATTTGTGTACAGTTCCTCCATTTCGCTTTCCCTCCTTCTGCATTTTTTCCCTGTACTTGTCTTAATATGTCTAGGCTGCAGCATATATTCTGATGTGAGCATTACCCATATGTAAACTGTTTTGTTTACATTCTGTGCTTGTGCTTGCAAGCACCTTTTCATGGCTGTGGACATTGCTGGCCATGAAATGGTACTTGCAAATGTGTAGATATGAACAGCATGCATATTCAGTTAGAGCTTCTGCTCATTATGATAGCATGCTTACATTGGGTAGGTGTAGCTTGGCAACTACACAATTGTTAATTAATCCAGGGTCTGGGTACTGTTTGACTGCAACCAAATTGAGACTGTCCCTGATGTTTCAGAATGTCCTTGACTTTGTCTCAATCTGATCTGATCCTCATAAAGTTTTTTTTTTCTGGCAAATCTTTGAGGACTGCAGTCACTAGTTAATGACAAGTTTTTGAGTTTCAAACTTTATGCTCTTAAAGAATGTATGCTAATGCAAAAACTTGTATTCTTTCAACTTTAAGTATATAATACAAAAATTTAATTTTTTCCCCCAGTTCTGGGCCTTTGTCCCCCATTATATTTGGCTTTGTCCTGATTCTTTATCTGAAAGATTAAGAGGTATTATTATTTTTTTTTACCCAAATCAGAGGAGGTGTGCACAGCAACATAGCTATAACTGTTTGGTGGATAAGGGGGTATCTGTGGATGAGAGTAACCTACCATGTTGCTGATCAGTTTAAACAGTCTCACTTTATAGGACAAGTATGCATTTATGTGAAATAACCACAAGATCAGTAGCTCCAATGTCACCTGAAATAAGAAGGAACCAAAAACAAAGTGACGACATGGTGAATGGTTCAAATAGGAAGCTATGGAATAGTTTATTTAGTTTTGTGTATGAAAAGTGATTGTTTTTATTTGGGAAAGACAGAGAGGACACTTCAAAAAAATATATGAGCATATTTATAGTATTAAGAAAAAAATATATATAATGCTCCTTATAAACATACTGTTACGCAACAAACACAAAATGACTTAAAATTTGGCATTTTAGAACACATTGAAAAATTGTGAGAGCAGGCTTGAATATAAAGAGTTGCTTTGGCAATTCAGACTGAATGCTTTTACATATCCAGGTTTAAATTATTACATTTCTGTCAAGCCTGTTCTAAAATTATGTACAGCCAAATTGTAATGAATCTGTGTCTTCATCCAGAAAATTATTCCTCTTATTGTGATAATAAATGGATATTAAAGTTTAGAAATGTATTTTACTGTGACTTTTTTATGGTGTATATATGTCTTTAAGAGCTTGGTTGGATGGATGCAATTACTTAATTTATTTAACTAATTGTTTAAATAGATTGGTGTAATTTAGGAACTTATGCAATGCATGGGGTAGAGGAAAGCATTTTTCATTCTGATGAAGTCCTGAGTTTTTAAGGACAAAAGTGCTAAATGCTTTTATTTCTTAAATTAAAGTATTGGATTTGGACACACTCTGCCTTTAATTCTTTGATTCCACCTCAGGGTCCATTCACCATGTTGTCACCTTGTTTTTGGTTTATGTGAAATGTTAGAGTACTTGGAATACCATGTGTTTATGTAAAAACAAATCTGAAATATGCTATTGTATCCACAGTTATTATTTTTAAAACAAATAGATATCTGAGATATAAAAAGTAAACAATGAGACTACGCTTGTCAAGAATGGGGGTTATCTGTGGATAAGAATGGCTTAACCTATTGCCATGATCAAGTTAAATTGTCATTAGTTGGGCTTTTTAGGATTAGTGTGCATTTTTGTAAATTAGTCTGAATACTTTACTAAAGCTATTTTTTTATCTCAGTTGGACTTTTGAGGTATATACCATCAATTGACTGTAATTGAGGGGTGTGTAAATTGGTGGCTCATAATGACATGAGTGGCCTTAAACCAAGAAGATTAATGCAAATAAACATTTGCATGTGTGCACAGCAACTCCAAAAGAAGTGTGTGCATGTGGTGGTGGTGGGGTCATGGCTTGAAAACTGACAAGGGTCCATCGTATCTGCTACTTTATTGTATTCATGTTGATTTGTTGATCAAACACAATTTTTGATTCTCATAGCTGACATTTATCTGGATTTATACTTACAATATATAATTTAGTTATCTTAAGATGCTTAAATGCCATGTTGTCTGTTAAGTATGAAAACTACTAATAAAACATGTTTGTTAAAAGCATTTCAGGAACCTGGCATCATTTCATTATTGATATCACCAAAGTGGGGTGCACATATTAAATAGATACAAACACAAGACAGAAGCAATTGTTTCCAATTAAACTTCACCTCCTTTTTTTGGTATGCATAGATAACTAAGAGTAACAACAAACTTCTTTTAAAGCAATTTAGCTTAGTTTGCATCATGAAAATAAATGGGAATATTGTTGATTCAAAGGCAATGGAATAATAAAATACATTGTCTGCCTAGTATTTCTGTAGCTTCTAAACACATCAAAGCTCTCAGTCTAATTGACTTAAAATTAATATCACTTGTGTTTATCTTTTTTACTATCTACTGAATTCAGTGTTATGTATTAAAAGGGTTCCTATTATATACTCAAAGAGACGTTTCATCGAATGCCTCTTCATTGACTGGTAAATAACAAAAACACAAAACAGCAAATGGTCATGTAAGTGATTTCTTTCCCCTGGGAAAGACATTACTTGGCCACCTTTGTTACTTTGCCATTTTCAACATTGTAGTGCAATCTCGGAGTTGGTATATTTAGGTAGGGGGCGTGTAGGGGGCACAGCCCCCCACTTTGTATTGTTCGTAGTGATGTGTTTTTTTTTCATTTAGGGTAAGTGATTTCTTTCCCAGGGAAAGTAATCACTTATATGCACGTTCATTGTTTTGTGTTTTCGTGGTTTATGGGTCGATGAAGAGGCGTTCGATGAAACACCTCTTAAGAGCATCTAATATAGACTCTGTTAAAAGTTTTGCTGGTGGTATGTGTGGTGACAACAGAATTACGAACTGACAAACAAAGGCTGCCAGCTGCACTATTGAGACATTTCACTCCTACACTTTCCAAAGCATATTATATAGTGTAATTTGACTGGCCAGATGAAAATACAAATAATTAGACTCTGCATTTATATGTATCTGTAGATATATATATATATATATAGAGAGAGAGAGAGAGAGAGTTTGTTTTTTGTATGTTTGTTGACTGGAGTACAGTGCTGATCCATTTGGACCCTACTCAGTTTGTGCCCTTCCTAGAGTAAAAGTGAGCCACACATTTCACAAAAACAAGACATAACTTAGGGAATACACTTATACGGTAGTACACAAAAAATAATAATAATAATACAAAAACAAAATATAAACTTTTTTGCAAATCAATGTCTGCAGTATCATTACATTTTATATACATTGCACCTTATGGAAGGATGCAAAGAACAGGCAACCAAAGTATAAAGGTAATATTTGACCAGTATGTGACTACTATAGACAAAGCTTACACAATACGAAGTATGCTCCTTAAGAATGAATTATCTACTGTTATTATAGAGTTAGAAACTTTTCCTACAGATGTTAAAAGTAGCTAAAGAACAAAAACGAGACATTTGAAGGAGATAACAGAGCAGAGAAGAGGAAGTGTAGATGTACAGGAGTTATATAGAAAGTTAGAATGAGTGCAGTTGAATATTTACTAGATAAGTGAGATGTGTGAAATTGAAAGGTCTAGGGCAAAAATGGAGATAGGACTGAGTCATGCTGATGATAAATAGATATTAGAATGGCAATTAATTATCTAACTTGGGCTTAAAAATAAACTAACCTGGATGTCATGATTTTATGTGATTGCTCAACTTAAGGGGAATTTGCATTGTGGCTGTTTGAGGAAATAGTGTCATAGTTTAAACCGAAATTTTTAAATTAGACAATCTGTTTTATTTGTTCAGTGATGGTTTCCCAGATTTGGGGGCTAAGTATTAAAAAGGCACAGCTGGTACATTCCAGAATGGTTATTGAGATGTGATGTTGGGAGCTGCTGCTAAAAGAGACCTTAGGTTGTAACGTGGTAGTGTTTGTTGTTAGCAAAGTAGGAGAATTTCCCCAGATTAATAAATTTAATGATCAGGGTCCCAAGCAGAAGGACAGCTGTTTCTGGAATAGATAACCATTTGGCTTTTATGAGAATGGTGTAGCAGTATTCTAGTTTTGTAAAGAGTCTTATGAACACGCACATAATGTTTGGGGAAATTTGAAGTCAGGTTAAATTCTTTTTTTGAGGTTGATGCAACAATTGAGAGTCCATATTCCAGCTGTAGTAACAGGATTCCCTTCAACCAGCCAAATTCTTAGGTATCCATAGCTTTGAATTGTTTCTAAGTGTGTTTTTTCTTTTGTGTTGTGATTAACAGACCTGTTGCTGGAGATATTACTTCATGTATTTGCAGTCCCAAAGACCATTGCTTTGGTTTTCTTTATGTTAGCATGAGTTTGTACTTTGTTAGCCACTACTAAGTCCTGGCAGGTCATGTTGTAGTAGATCCTTTATGATGAAGGTAGATAGGTCATGTCTGTAGATAACCACGTTGTCTGCAAAATGAGTAATGGATAGGAAGTCATGGTCATGTCAGAATTCATTAATAACCAGGAGAAAAGTATGTAGGACAACATAGTTCCTAAAGAATTCATTTATACGTGGGTTGCTGAAGAGGAAGTGTCCTCTATTTGCACTTTGAAGTATCTGTTTAATAGGAAAACTTTGAACCATAAGGTAGCTTGTGGCCATATGTCAGCTGCTATAATTGAGTATAAAAAGAGTAAGTGATTGGCTGTGTCAAATATTTTACTTAGTTCAGTAAAGATAGTTCCTATAAAAAGGCCCTTTTCCCTGCTTATGAAAAATAGCATTTATGGGGATATAGAGGGCAATCATCACACAGTGGTGTTGTGACAGGATTCAATAGCACAATAAGTACTGAACCAGATGATCACATAGAAGTGGGTCTAAAGTTGTTAGCTATGAGGAAATATAAAGTTTGGGGTGAGGTCTCACTATGGCTGTTTTCAACAGTGCCAGCATGATATTATTTGAGAGATATAGGTTGTACAGATGTTTCAGAGGCTGGATGATTTGGTCTTGGAAGGTGGGAATAAACCAAGGATGGAGACTATCAAATCCAGGTCAGCCATCTCATGGATTTTTTTCAAATTGCTGGATAATGCCTTTATAGGATGCTTATTTGAAATAGAAGGGGGTCTGTATCAGAGTAATTCTTTTTGTGTATAGAGAGAGACTTCAGCTAGAAAGAGTGTGAAATTGTTATAAGATGTCTGAGGGAGTAATTTTTTTCAGTGAATGTTCTGATGGAGTCTTTTTTATGGTATCTAGAAGAAGGTTGTGACCTGTAATGTCATTAACTGGTTTTCAAAATGGTTGTATTTATAAAGGTTTGGGCAGAGAAGAGTGAGTTAGCTTCATGCTATGTGGTAGCCTTCTTGGCAAAGTTTCATAGAAGTATGACTTGCTCTCAGTTTTTAGTTGAAGTAGTCATTGTCTATGTTTTCCAAATACTGTCTCTAAGTTTGTAGATGGCTTTAAGCTTTTTAGCCAATTCTTGTGAACTGGTGTTAGGAATCAAGTCAGAGAATGGAAATAAATATCTTGGAGTTAACAAGCAACTTGGTTAAATCAGTGGCAAATGAGGTGGAGCCATTGCTACCAAAAAAAAATCATCACATTTACTAGACCAAACCTTTACTCCAGGGAGTTGTTTCTCTAATAAAGACTTAGTCTAATGAAATATTTTAACATGTGACTATGGCTGAGGGTAGCATGGATGTCCTCAGTGTCTGTGCTTTTTTTTGTCTTTGGAAGATTATGTTGACATCTGCCAGAGTCATACAGTTTTTATGTAGTTTATGGGCATTCAGGATCTCTAACAGAAACAATTTCAACTCTGTGATGGTGACTGAAAGGTGGAATGTTGACTATTATGTGGTGATCTCTGTGCTTTTTCTGAGGGAGAGAGAAGAACCAGCTGAAGTCATGTTCATTTGTTGAGAAACTCTGCCTTCATATGGTAATCTTTAAGTTTTCTGTAACTAATAGTAGTGTGCCTCCACCTACTCTTTCCCCTGGTCAAATATTAAATAGATAAGTGTAGTTAGGAAAGTGGAAGTTAAGTTTGACACATGATTCATTAATTACTAAGACATCTGAGTTATGAGGTTTAATAAGTAAATCTAAATCTTATACTTTGTTACACATAATTCCTGCATTAATCATGGTAACTTTAAGGTGCTTGACTGAGAGGTACTCTAAACCAGGGTTAGGTTCAACACAGTTGCAATTAAAAGGCATTTAATAAAGGGGGTCATTTTAATGGTGAATTATAAAAATATTCTTAGCGGTTGGCCATGAAGAATAAATCTGAAAGTATGATTTTTTGTGGGAATGGAAGGAATAAGTTGGAGTACAGATGTGCTGTGGTATTTTAGAGTTATGTAATAAAGTCAGATTCACAAGCTTTATTGACAGATGTAGTTATCAGTAAGGTGGCCTGTAAGTCTTAAGTGGAACTGTTAAACATTTTATTTTGTATTTATTTATTTCATTTACTGGAGTGTTTAGTGGATGTGGCAGGAGTTTGTATATGGGGAAGAATGTAAAGGGGGTTCATCTTAGACTGCTAGATTGCAAGTGGTCTTATGACTGCAAGCATTGAGTATGGTTATGAGAATGATAGGGGATTTTAGCTGATGATAAAATAATTAGAGTCTGTGGAGAGGATTATATGGAGATGGCTCACAGGACTGTGCCATCCAAATTTACAAAACTATGTAAAAACACAGGTGGTTGGGAAATAATGCTTCAAATGAGACCTAGATTTGAGCTACATGAGTACAGTTTTTGTTTGTGTTAGTAGCTATACTAAAGAGTGAGTCAGGGCTTGCACTGCCTCTATAATATTACTCTAATTTTCAGTTTACTGGCTACACACTTAATCACTGTTGACAGACTGCAGTTTGGCATGCATATTTATGAAATTTAATTTTAAGTGTGTGAAATTCTAAAGACCTAGAATCAAATCTTCTTATTTATTGCATCTATTATATAGCATTATAGTAGCAATAAAGACTTTTTCTTTTCCATAGTTTTATACTATCATCTATAAAGCATCACATTGTCTTTAGGGACTAATTTTTGAATATCTCATGTGTTACCATCATTTATGAAAAGTGGAATCCTTTTAATGTGTGTATCTGCTCCAGATTAGTTAGCCATTGTTCTAATATAATGTGCTCCTGAAATTATTGAAACTCAGGACACAAGTATGCATGACTTGGCAGTGCAGAGATCACTTCTATGTTCTGTTAATTACAATAACATTTACTTATTTAAGTGGCAGCACAGAGAACAGACCATGAAGAGTTTATAAGTCTACAGTTTGACTTCAGCAAGCATCTTATATTGTCAGGGTAGGGACTGGTAAAGAAATTTGACAACCTTGCAGTGATTACTATATTAGTGACAAGGGCAACATTTGAAACTGGCAATAAGATACTGAGGGCAATAGTTAATGATTACTGATAGGTGTACCAAGAGTTCAGTATCATATCTGATCTTTTTTGATTTATTTTTAAATTATACTACAGAAATTATATAATGAAAATATGCAGCTATTAGAGTTGACAGGATGAGAGAGATTCATTTCAAGGCTGGAGATATGATCAAAAATATGGCTATATATTAATACTGACAAATGCTAAATAAAATGTTTGGAAAACAAACTTCTAACTTGGAAGCACATCAGAAGAGAATTGCCAGTAGTGAGAATGAACACTGAATGGGGCCTAGTGGTAGAAATAACACAATATGTAAAGGTCAGTAAATGTGAAAAAGCAGCACGGAAGTATAGTGTGGTACTAACACATAAAAATAAGCCTAGTTAAATGAAGGGAAATTGTTAACCTGTTATATAGACTTCTAATCAATTCTCATTTAGATGAGAATTCCAGGGTTCTAAAAAACACATTTCTTCAACAATATTGCAAGGACTGTTCCAGAAGATACTGCAAAAATTGATTTCACTATGAATAAGAAGAGGAAGATGGAATAAAGGCATTAAGGTATTCCATGGGTAATAGTCAAGAGTCTGATAGGCTACCATCTCTTAGAGAAAATGAAACATATGAGAACCAAAGGGCCTACCTAGAAGGTAGCTGTAAAAGGTTCAAATGGAATTAAGTATTTATGCAAGAAAATATTTATTTTATTGGAAGATTACTGCATTCCTCAGCTTCCCTGAGTAGATTAACAAGGCCATAAAAAGTGAAAGGATTCAACAATACACAATACATCCAAAAAGCAATATACACGAACAGCTGGAAAAGTAAGCAAGTAGCTTACTAGAATACATTGCTTACCTACATGCAGCAGAAATGCCACTGGTTTATATGTAAAGACAGATAAAAATCAACATGTAATACTGGACAAATATCATTGATAAGGGACTCACAATATTGACACAATTCAGTAGCAATAAATTATAACAAAAGATTTGTCTTAAGAATTTTCTAAAACAATATATATATATATATATATATATATATATATATATTCCTGTTTCTGCTACTTTTTGTCACTAAGTCTCATATTTTGTAAAAGAGAAACAATCTGAGGTAAATTCAGAGGCAGTTCTGAAAGGCAGTGGTGTCTCTAAAAGCAGTCTACAGGCTGAGAACTACATTAAGTAGAGGAGCAAGCAAACTGCAATGTTATTGTTGGTATGTTTAGAATCATATTGACTAAATAATCTTCAGAGTGCAGTTCTCTGCCCCCAATGAATTTTCCTGTGTATATTTTACAAGTTTAACATTTTCAGCCAAATATATTTTGCAGCTTATATTTTCCAGACCTATTTAAAGCTGGTGCTGATTCAACTTTCTGCACATAATTTCCTATGTAAAATATTCATAATTAACCATATTATAAAAACAGTGACCTAATGCAATAGAATGTGGTGCAGCAACACAGCCAGGCCCTAAATGTCAAGTATCCTTGATGTGGAAGAACATATAATGCAGGAAGATTTGCAATGAAAAGAATCATAACTGTCAGCAGATTGATGAGGATGTTTCCACTGTGAGAAAAATGGCACAGGACAAGAAAATTCTGAAAAGCAAAATGTTTAAACCAGCTGGGTTACAAATTATATAAGAATCTGGGTTTATGGATAACAGTGATTCATATGGGACAATAACATTAGCAAATATTTTCAGATATGATGATTAGTGCATTTTTATACTAAATCTAAGATATCTGGCATTGAACTATAACAAGGAAAACGAAGTACAAGTCATGTCTCTTGGAAACATGCTTCTTTGCATAGGAAATAATAATTCATAACAGCTTTTGATCAGTGACAAGGGAAGCCATATTTTTTTTTCAATTTGCACTCTAATGTCACATATTGTTGCCCTTGAGTCATCAATGCAACCTTGCACTTCTTGTAGTGCTGCACGGCTGACAAATGACAGTCCATCTCTGACCCATTGTCAATACAAAATCAGTTAACCAGTAGTTGTGTATTGGCCCATGATATCATACCATCATGTAGCTTCCTGTTTGTTTTATAAGACTGCTCAGTGCAGACAAATTACGTACCCCACCCCATACAACATCAAGCATTTAAGAACTGTGTTGCACTATGTGCACTATAAGTCCATTATCATACCAAAATAGACTGTCCTAAGGATGTCCATAAACTTAACTGGTGTTTAGTAACAGCAATGTGTAAGGCCCCTGTATTTCATAAGGTGGCCAGTCCTACAGAGATCACTCATTTGGATAACCTGTACTGGGCACTGAAAGGAACTAATGGAAGGCAAGAAACAAATCTGTTTAGTCAGAGAGTGCAGATTACTGTATTCTGCCATTTTAACATCATGGGACTGTAACTGAAATGACACAACTACAACCAAAAGAAGGTAATAGTTTGACCATAAGACAGCTTTAGCCAGAAGTTCAGAGATGGCTACATAAAGCTGAAGTGTATGTGTAAAACAGTGGCTAACAAAGGAAGCCATCTGATTAAAGCCAAATCTCCTCACAATGCAGAGGAATTCTTGTGTAAGAAAAACTGACTCATCATCAGCCCACATTGCTAATCAGTTCAGAGATTTCAAATACTAACATGAAATGCAGTAATGCACAGCACGTATGTTTATGAATTCACTGTACAAAGCTGGGGGCAAGATCATTTTGAAAATCACAAATATATAGCATGTATTATATAACAAACATAGTTCATTTTTGGAGATGTGTCTTATATGATTTTCAAGTTCATATAAAATGTTTAGGGAAGTTTAGCATTTCTGACTGTCACAGAACTCAGACTTTTGTCTTACATGGAAGGTATGGATAAGTGCAATAATGTTTATTTAAAATTATCAGCACCAAATAGGATTACTGAATAAGTATTTTTTCCACAGGTCCATTGTTCAATGCTAATCTTTGCTTCACAAATAGATGGACTAATACGAGAAATTCTGACTTTTTGTCATTGTCCCTGCGGAGTTTTGCATCTTATCCCTGAGACTTTGTGGGCTTCCACTAAATACTCAAGCTGATTTTGGCTTTAGAAAGATCAGTTCACTTAGCCAGTTAACAAAAAAAAAAATCAAAATCAGACTAAAAAAGATGCATTATGCCATGCCATAAGCAGCAGGCTAAGGCGTCCGAACTCAAAAGCGAAGAAAGGCATTAACTGTATGCTTTTTTATTTACCTCAACTTGTTAACCAAGATAGAACATTGATTTAAATGGAACAATTTCAGTCTTAGCCCAGAAGTACATTAAGCAAACAAAATAATACAATATAATACAACAAAGGCGGCATAGCTGAAATGGAATAAATTCAAACTAGAACTGTAATACAGTTACATAGCACACCTGAAGGACTGTGTAAAAACAACTGAGGTCACAGCATTGCTACTTTATGAATACCCATAGACAAGGGCGCCCGCAGGCAGGTGCAAGGGGGTGCACTTGCACCCCCCTGGAATCGGCTGACTAGTAGATCATTGCAAACAAAAGTATTTTGTTTTTGTGCGTTCTTACGTTCAGAAGATAGTGCATTCTTCTTTAAGAAGTCTGTGCTAACAGTCCAGTCGCGCTGACATCATCAAGTCTGTGCTAACAGTCCAGTCGCGTGTAGGCGTGCTGACATCATCGCTGTTTGAGAGCGGGAATGTAAGACAAGTTATTCGAGCGGGAATGGAAGGTCCTTCAGGTACCTTGGGCCCAAGTGGCAAGAGCCTGAATTCCCTACCCACCACCATTTGTAAAAATATTGCAGGATTTTCCCTCATACCTTTTCTGTTCCTCATAAAATCTGTGGTTTCTGCATTTGTGTCCTTGTTGCCTGACAGCTAAATGTTATTATCTGGTTTTATTCTTGGCTGTCTGGAGTGTTTCTCCCTGGGCCTCTGCTAAAAAAATTAGCTGTTTTTTTTTTTCAAAGTCAGACTTTCCTGGTTAATAAATGTAAATGGACACATTTCAATATCGGACTTTATATTCTTCAGAAAGTGTATGGTAACAAAAGCAAGCTTTTATTCTAGCAATTTTCTAAGTGTACAAGATGGATATTTGAAATGTATCCCTGTGTTTGGGACTGTATTCCCCCCATTATTGGCTTCATCCAGGCTTTGTGCTAGGGTTGAGAGTTATGGTAAGAATTGAATTCACTGAATATGTTTGGGGGCTGTATTCACCCAGTATTGGCTTCATCCAGGTATTTATTGGCTTCATCCAGATATTTATTGGCTTCATCCAGGTTTTTTGCTAATGGTGAGAGCTATGGTAAGAACTGATTTCACTGAAACTGTTGGGGGCTATATTCTCTCATTACTGGGTTTGTCCAGGTGTTATTTGCTAAGAGGTTGAGAGGTATGGTGAGAACTGAATTCACTGAATGTTTGGTGGTTGTAGTCACCCATTATTGGCTTTGTTCAGGTCTTTTGTGCTAAGAGGTTGACAGCTGTGCTATGGTGAGAACTGAATTCACTAAATGGTAAAGTTTCAGTCTTCCTCTTTCACAAAACAGCTGATTTGGTGTAGTGGTATGTTGCTTTGACTGTTTTGCACGGGTCCCCTGGGTTCAAGACGTGGCAGTGAAATGTATGGTGGTAATGCAGCATTTTATTCTTCTAGCAACTTTCAAACATTATGCAAGCAATGTTTAAAATGTGTCCCTGTTGTTTGGCCTTTTGCCCCAATAAATTTGGCTTTTTCCAGATTTCTTGTGCTGCAAAGTTCAGAGATGCAGCTGAGTGTAGAGTAGATTTTACAAGGAGCTGAGAGCTGCAGGGGAGCAAAAGTTTAGTGCTGATTATGTTTAGTCTGCTTGCATCAATAGCACAACAGATAGTGTACTTGCTTTAGATGCTGAAGGCTGTGGGTTCTACTCCCACAGTAGATAAATGCATTGCTGATGCTGTATTGTGTTGTAAAGGGGGTGGATGCTGCAGTCCTTTTGGCAAAGATGCCTAGTAACTATGAACCTGTTAACAGTTTGCTATCCATTCTCTATTGCGGTATTACTAGCTTTTCATTTTTACTGCATGCAACAAAGGCAATTTATTCTTCAAGGGTAACAGGCACTTTATTTGTAGATTAAACAATGACATATAAAGTGTTTGCTAGCAGCAACCTCTATTAGTTACAAATTTCTTCAATATGGATTTTACTACAGAGATTGTGTATATTATTTACTGATACTGGCGGACTTGAGTAGACTTTTATGATGGAAATGTTCTGAATTGGGCAATTTTGTCATTGGTGGATGCTTTTTGTTTCGTTTACTGGAAAAATTTTCAAAACAATAAATTTAAAATGCCCTTTAACAACTGTACTGTATTGTACAAGGAATATAATGTAATACAGTCAGGAAGGTGTATCAAAGAGCATGTGTATGTTACGTTCGAGGGGCCTATGATTTTGAAGACAGCCCAGAGTTAATATTTGCAATTGGCAAAATGTATTTTCTCTGAAAGTAGGTTTCAGTGCTGTTTCAATGCATGTGAGTTTCAAGGGCAGAGAAGTATTAATGTTAGTCTATTTTCATTGAGACTGCATTGCTTTAACAGATATGTATTGGGGTTTGTGCTGTAAAATGCAAAATAAAACTTTCAAATGAAATCCTAAATCATCGCAGAAGTAAAGCAGTATGCACATTAGTGTTTATGGTAAATGGGGCAAAATAACCAAGGAATGGGACATTGGAATGGCTGCAGGGGGGGAGGCTCCATTTGACCATGATTTTGTGAGGGGGGGGGTAGCAAACTCAGACAGCCCCGGTTGAGCTATACCTCTCAGTTGTCCATATCTTTGCAGAATTAATAGATATTTGCTGCTTATTTTTGGTTTGTTTCTCATAAAATTTGTGGTTTTCTAGCAAATCATTTAGGAATGAAGCCACTAAATGACAGACATTGAGTTTCAGATGTCATAACCTTCAGAAAAATGCATGCTAATGCAAGACTGTCTAAGTTTATACAAGAGCAATTTTTAGTAGTGTTTGTATGTTCCCCAATATATTGGGCCTTGTTCAGATTTCCTGCATTAAGAGGTTGAGAGGTATGTGCAAATCACTTTGTAGATTAGGAATATCCAAACATCTCAATTGTCCCCAATTCTGGCTCAAAATGTTGCTCTCCCTAATAATCCCTTCTCCACAATGGCAATTTTGGAAGAAAATGTGGAGGGTTTACAATTATAACTGTAATGATCAGTTATAGATTACCTTTATTTCAGAAATGCATGTGGATGCTCTTATTTTGTTAGCTGCTTCAAGTTAACTGTTAATATTAAAAGGTGTCCCTTTTTGACAGGTATTTTTGCATCACAGTTTGGTCTGTTTTTCATAAAATTGTGGTTTCTGGCAAATTAGTGGCAAGTCATTAAAGATTGAAGTTAGAAAATAATGGCAGACATTTGAGTTTCAGATTTTATACCCTTCAGAAAATTTGTACTAATGCAAGATCTACCTGTTCTATTAAGTTAATAAGAGAAATATTTAAAAATTGGCCTTATTTTTGGGCCTGTGTCCCACTTCTAGTTCTATGTATGGCTTTGTCCAGATTTCTTGCTCTGAAGTTGAGAGGTAGGAGTGTCAGAGCCATCACTATCAGCCAGAGACATTTCAAATTATGACATACTTATTGCACCCCAGCCCCCATTGTAGTGGCTCGGGATGTGTCCAAGGAAGGCAAGAAGCAGTTATGCAGTAAGTGTGCAGAGTATTCCCCCATCCAAGGTAGATCACAAATATGACTGTGGCTTTTCATCTGTCCTTGATTTTGCAAAATGTTCTGGTTTTCTATCAGATTTTTATACTGTTGATTTATGCTTCTTATTATTCAGGAACTGCATGCTATCACAGTGTCCTGTTGCTCTGTTTAAGTAGCCATGGTTTAATGAACATCAGGTAAGCTTGTGACATTGTAAGATGCAAGTAAGCTTTAGTAAGCATATTGTTAAAGAATTGCCAGCATTGAAAGCCTTTTCGTTGTTGCCATGCAGAGAATATTTACATAGCTAGATAATGTATAAGCCTTGGGTATTGAAATGCATATGACAGTATTTGTAATAAAAGTACAGGATTACAGTATTTTCAGAAGCTCATTACATTTTATTGGAGACCAGTGTCTGTGTGTTAGTACACTTGTAGTTGGGTGACTTTAATGGTATATGGTAAATAAGCATTGCTACCTTACTTAAAAGCCAAGCCCTGCAACAACTAGCTCCACAATGAAGTCAAAACACAATAGCTCTGGTGGGTAAATGTACTCTGTAGTAATCAAAAAAGGCAAATGTTTGAAATGACTACAGCTTATGTGCAAACACAATAGGTAGTGATGAAACAATGCTCTGCTAAAAATGCTTTAATGCTCCACATTGCTGAGCTGCAATCACTAGCTACCAGGATTTCACCCACTTCAGATCAAGCACGGTGCCGTTCAGTGCAACCTTCCCAGAACTAATTCAAGTCTGACCAGAATTATTTGGTGTGTGTATAAGAGGGAGGTAGCATACCCTCAGCTGTCCAGATTTTTGCCCCATATTCCTCTTAAAAGGATTGAAGTTGCTAAATGAGACATTTCAGTTTTAGATGTCATGTCATTTAGAAAAATGCATACTAACACAAATCCTGTTACTCTTGCAATTTTCTGAGAGCCATATTTATAATTTGTCCCTATTTATTTTAGGCTTTGTCAAGATTTCTTGCACTAAGGGTGAGGCCTTGAGGGGTGTGGTATCTTTGTAAGAGAGAGAAAGTGAAATGCCCAAGTTAGTTAGCAGGTGGAATTTTCAAGTGCATTTTCAAGGAACTGTGAGTTTTAAGGGAAGCGAAGTTCACTGCTGCTCATGCCAAGTCTATTTACAATGTGCAACCATTTTGTTTAGCAAATGGTATCTCTATCGTGGTATAAAGTTTTAAAGCTATGTTAGTAGCACCACAAGTAGAATACTTGCATCTTAATGTAAAGGCTTGAGCTTCTATTCCTACAGCATATACATTTGTATGCTGCAGTCCTCAGGATGTCCTCCTTTGGATGAGATGCCTAATAACTATGAACCTGTTTTTCAGCTTGTCATCCATTTTCTATTGCAATATACCAGCTTACCATTTTTAATTTAACATAGGCAATTTATTCTTTGACGGCAGCAGGCACTGAATTTGTAGATGAAACACTGAAATGTACAAGTGTTGCTGTGTAATACAAGGGATATAATTCAATTATATATTATAATTAATACAATCAGGTAAATCAAATAACTTTTCATGGCCCTAACAGTGTGCAAGGAGCCTATTGCTTGAAAACAGTTCAAAGGTAAATAACCTGCCACTGGCCAGATGCATTTTCTTTGAATGTGGGTTTCAATGCCGTTTCATTGAATGTGAGTTTCAAAAGTAGAGAAGCTTTAATGCCAAGTCTGTTTTCATTGTAAGACTATTGCTTTGTTTAGGTTTAGTAAATGTCTCAGTGTTTGGGCTATAATGTTTGAAATAAAAGTTGTAAATTAAATCCAACTGCCTGTAATCATTGTAGAACTAAAGCATAACACAGTATGCACACAGATTTGAACAGTGTCTACAGTAAATGGGGAGAAATAGCCAAGTAATGGGACACTGGAATGGCTGTGTGGGCGGGGCTTGGGGTGGGTGGACTTGGGCGGGGCTGTGTTGGCAGGGGGCGGGGTGAGCTATGTGGGTGGGGCTCTGGGTTTGCACCCCCCTGCAAAAAATCCTGCGGGCTCCCTTGCCCATAGAGTACTATCATCAATTCTCAAGTCATTACCAATTTACTATGTGATTGAAACATGGATGCCAGAAAATTTACCTTGACAGTGAACTTTGAAAGGAGAATCTTGGCATTCATGTAAAGAGCAAATAATAAGGGTTATGATCAACGAGACCTGATTATAATTCTTTGTAGTGCATAGAGCTTTATCTGCTCCATGTACTACTAGTTAGAGAAAAAAAGAAAAGAAAAGAAAAAAATGTAGGTGTGCAAAATGTTTTACCAGCTTCCAATACTCTTGAGAGCTGGTAAAACACTTTAGCACTGCCAATCACAAAGCAGGCAGAGACTGTCAATCTGAAGAATGAACTCCCATACTTTTTGTAAAAGCAAGCTTCCACACTTTTTGTTGGTAGGTGTGGCAAAGTGAAATATCTAACAGCTTTTACAACTGTTTTACTTGTTGCTGCTGTACTTTGCCAGCCAACACTGTCCAGAGTAAGTACCTAGTGTGCGACTGTATCCTAGCAACTTTTAGGGTGCTTAACAAAAACTTGTTTAGCACCTTTCTGATATTAAAAAGATGCTTAGAAAGCTTATCTTTCTCTTATTTTTGGAATATGATTGTGGTGTTTCATCTACTACATATATGCATGAAAAGGAGTGGGGGCTGGGTGAAAGGGTGTTAACTGAAAATCAGGGATTGAAGGGAAAGTATATGAAGAGGAAAGGTAGAGTCTTGAGTGTTTGTGTACTGATATGAGACAGAGGTTAATTGTCTTAATTCTCTGCCATCGGTCATTATGGCATGTGAAATACAAGAGAATAAAGAGTTTTGACTCTGTTGTAAAAGTTTGTAAATTCGAGTATGTGCCAGTGTGACACAGAACAACTTATTGTAATGTAATATGTGAACTATTCCAAGAGTATAGGCAAAGTAGTGTACATATGCAGAAGTCGTTGTAAGTTTTGACTATTTGCCTTTCATGTAATAGATATAGCAAACTGCAGTTACATGCCTCTCCAAAACCTATTTGATTGGCTACTGCAGTGATCTTTACAATTTCTGAAAACATTACAGGATGTAAACTGAATGAGGGTAATTGCAGTGAACTATAATGTCCTTTCACAATCACCCCCACCTTTTGGGATTTTGACTAACAAGTGCTGAAGTAGACTCACTTTTTATTTACAAAATTATAGTTGTCCAGCAGGTCGAGTTGTGCATCTTCTGCATGTTTTATGAATGTCAATACCCCTGTCGTAATGACGATTCTTTGAGTGTTCTATGTATTAGGGTGGAAATTGTGTGGAATTATGTATTTACAAATAATTATGGAGAAATGTTATTAGCTCAAAAAGGATCAGCTTCATTTTCTAACTAACTTAGTGGTTAGCACAGAGAAATAAGGCTACATCCTGTATGCCAGGGTTTGATTTTTCAATCTCCAGTTGCCTACTGTGTGACTATAAGAAAGTCACTTAACCAGACACAGTTTCTGGGCTGAACCTAAAAAAGGTTTAAGTTGATCAATAAAAACATGCTCATTTCTGACTGAGTTAAAACAGACTTGTATATCTACTATAACTTTTCAGTTGGAAATGGAGCATAAATATTTTTCCCTATGCAGGTCAAAGGTAAAATAATTTTGCAGATTATTTATTTAAAGAGGTATGTCTTCCCAGCTATTGTCATCAGTCTTGCACAAAACAGTAGTTTTAAAGATCAATGTGTAACAAATGCAAGCATGATACTATACCTTTAAAAACATAATACAAGACTGCCTACTAAAACAATAGTCCAGCCTTGGCTGCCTATTCCATGGCATGGACAATAAGCATGTGCTACATACCACAGGGGTTTAACATATAGCTGAATGACTTAAGTAGGCATTAGTAAATAGCATCAATGAGCGCCAGTGATTTACTTAAATGAATACAGACCTAAACTATCATGATTTGTTTTCATCAATTCTAAGGGACAGAGAGCACCAAAACCAACAGGTTTGATGGTGATATTTACAGCAGGCAAACATAACTAGGAGTAAGTTTTCTCAGAGAATGCGGTTAATGCAGTATCTGTAAGTAACAAAGTGGTATGCCTTGGTTTTATGCTCACCTAGGCAACATTATCAAAGTAATTAAGTTCCCCTAAACTTAGAACTTAGAACCCTAACCTATAACTCTAACCCTAACCCTAAAAACACTAACCTTACAAATGAAACCCTAGCCCTAAGTCTCTAACTCTAAAACACCAACATTAATGCTAAAGCTTTAATGGTAATCCTAAAGCCCTATCCCTAAAGCCCTAACCCTAGCTGTAACCCTAAAACTATCAGTGAGAGTGATTGGTCACAAAACTAAGGAGGACCCCATGGTGCAAGTTGTGTAGGGTGTATTAATACAGTTTGCTTTAATAGAGACTGTCTGCCCACTCTGTGTCAAGCTGGTTACCAAGGGGTGAAGGGAAGATATAGCAAGAAAGCAGAAGAAGAAGAAGCAGAATCCCTGTACTCAACACAATGATAGACAATCTAGTAAACAACAGATATTAAAAAGAGAAAAACAGGAAAAACAATATGATGGAGGCAATAAGAGACAAATCTATTTCAAAATGGAAGATTATTACTGCCATTGTCCATAATTTAAAAAGATCCCCATAATGATAGTCTTTTAGAGAGGATACTGTGGAAGTCTTAAAACATGGCACACAGAAATCAAAGGTAAAGTATCGGCATACCAGGGCTGAAGTGTAAAGGAGAGAAACAGGAAGGATAACAATGGAGAAAGAACAGCTTCACAAAACTGAAGTGATCAAGGCAACAGAAATAACAGGGAAACAGGGAAACAAGGTAGGGAGAAGGCAGAATGAGCCACCTTGGAGACAAAAAAATGGCACTGCAGTTCAACCATGGTTGTACAACATTGAAAATGGAGGAAAAGGACCATGTATTAACATTAGGAATACTAAGAAGGCTAATGAGAAGTCAAATACTCATATGGTAAAATTCATAAATAAAACACACCTCATTATGAAACCTTGACACTTCTTAAGTTACTACTAGTTTAAGCAATGATAAAAATTTATTTTCTGAGGCTATCTTGTCCCTTGTTGACTCCACTCCACCCCTGTGAATCACCTAAGCAAACAAATCATCTCTGTAGCTTTACTCCTGCTGTGAGTCAATTTACCTCTCTGACTCTATAAACTGCAGATTGTAGTCTCAATGTTAATCTGATGAAAAAATAACAAAAATAGTTTGGGCTTCATTTGCACAAGTTTTGTAATGTTTTATTTATTTATTTATTTATTTATTTTGCAGGCCTGCTTCAGCTTTTGCATTGATTTCCCTGTCTCTGGCCTTGCAGTACTGTATACCATCTCTAGACTGGGCTATATTGTATAGTACCTGCAGCTATGTATACACACTGTAACAACATCTGCCCCTGCACAAATTGTATAATCAAAATGAAGACCCCAGTCTTCCAAAATACACACTGCACCATTAGCAATATGATGTCACCTATGATGGCACTAGCTCTCCCACCAGACGGAATACTTGGATAGCACCTCCTCAACCACATGACTTAAAGTTAAATAATTACAATAACAATAAGGCCAGTGTTTTTGCTGTCCTGTACCTTCTCCATCTTATCTGTCTATCTATCCGCCTTTGCATGCCTGCTACCTTCCTTGGATGTATAAGCCATTTCTCAAGCTCCCTGTCTGGAATTGAACCCTGATACCCCTGCAAAGCATTCATTTTTCACCTCCAACCCTCACCAGTTGATCTAATCACCATGTGGCTCACTGATTTACTGCTAAGGCAGCCAACATACAACACTGAATGGGCTGGATATGGAGTTCTAGAATGGAGGTAGCAACAATGCTATTACAGAAGGGGATGTGGAACCATTGTCTGCTAGTGATTTACTGAAATGGAAATGTACAAGGAATTGCTTTAGTTATTTTACATTTTTCCTTTGCACTGCTGCCCCCTTGGCTAATACATGTACACATGAGCTTACATAGCTTACGTCTGCTAATGACCTCAGTTAGCTGTATTTGAAAAATTACTTGATAATAATTTCTTGGGGAATTAAATTTGACCTTTTAAATGTGCACTGAAACAGTGGAGTCATTTGTGGACCTTTAGCATAACATTTATAAATTATTAAACCAGTAGTCCTGTTTGACCTAAACCTTGTTTTCTGAGGGGATGAAAAATCTTCAAGCATTGGCTGTTAGGAGGATAACATTATCTTTCTTGACTTGACCTCAAGTGACTACTAACTCACCTACCCCATCCCATCTTGCAAATTGCCAGAAAGTAAATGTGATACTTTGTAAAGTGCACTGCCTCCAAGGGAAGAAAGTCTAACTGACTAACTAGACTTTGTCCACTCACAATGGGGGAGGTGCAAATTAATGGGCAGGTAGGCATCAACTAACAATGAGCAGTACCATGGTTTCCTTAATTTCCCTTAAGCAAACATAAAGTCCTTAGCACTGCAACATGTAAGCACACGTGAATAATTTTAAGCAGGTTTTTCCCCCTTTTCATATACGGATATGGTATTATCCTGGTCTGACATCATAGTACATAAACTGTCCTCTAATCTCATAAGAAAGAGCATCTAGCACTTATTTGCCCATTCCTTCATCCATTGGCTGACCTTTCAAAGCTAGGATTGCTAAGTGAACTGTTGTGACTGGTGTCTGAGATGAACACCCCTTTCATGGTAGTCATTGATCCAGAAAGTAGATTGTATACAACAAAATAACCAGGTTCATTTCTGCTTACTGACTTAGGTAGGTTCATAGGTTCATAGGTAGGTACTAGGCTATCTGCACAAGGGCATTTATAAGCCTAGCCAGAGTGTGTCGGCTTTTGCCACCCCATTGATTAATTAACTGATCCTCTGTCAAGCAGAGCCAATGAAGTGATCCCAGGGGTGTATTTTCTGTTACCCATCCACTCGTCAAGGTTTCTCTTAAGAGTGTTAGTGAGGGGCTCTGCCTGATGTAATTTGGAATTTTGTCCCAAAGCATGGAGAGTCTCTGTGACAGGAATCTATCCCTCCAGCATGTTTTATTTATTGTTGTGGTGAGGTTTAGCTCACTAGAACGCGTGGCTCGCAGTGACTTGAATTTCTTTAGGTGGAGCATGTCCATCAATTCTGAGTTGGACATGGCTTTGTAAGTCAGGCAGAGATCACCTCTGAGTAGGCGATATGCCACTGAGTACAGCCGGAGTTTTTTCAGTCAGGCTGCATAGGATATATGTTTGAGGTCAGTAATCCTCTTGGAGAGGTACTTTTGTGGTCTTTCCAGCTGTTGGAAGTGTCTTGTGAGGTACATCCCAAATGAGGCATTGTACTCTATGATGGGTCTAATGAGTGATGAGTAGAGGGGCACTATAACCTCTTTATTTCTAGATGCGAACCCTTTAGTAATTAGATGAGCCACATAGAAGGATTTCCTAACTACTTTGGCAATATGATTGTCAAAGGAGAGATTACTATCTACCTGGGTCCCCAGATCTTTTATTACCTCTTCTGCATTAAGGGGGCTGCCACCTATGAGGTAATTCGTGGGTGTTTTGTTTTTCCCAAATGGGATGACTATGCATTTTTTGGAATTTAGCTTGAGGCCATGACTTTGACGCCAGGTGTCCATCTCAGTAAGGCCCTTTTGGAGGATGTCCATGTCAGCCGGAGAGTCAATTATGGCTCCCAGTTTGCAATCATCGGTGAACTTGGTTAGCCATAGTCCTCCTGTATTTGCCTGTACTTCTGAGAAGTATATGCCAAACAGTAGGGGTCCCAGAACCAAGTCTTGTGGGACACCACTTGTGACTGGTTTAGAGTCAGACCTGGAGCCCGCTATTCTTACCGTGTGAGTTCTGTCTGTAAGCCAGTTGGCAACCCATCTTGTGATGTAGGGGTTTATTTTCAGGCTGGTGAGTTTTTCTGTAATACCCGAGTGGGGAATGGTGTCGAAAGCCTTGGTGAGGTCAAGGTAGGCTGTGTGAACCACCTTTCCCTCGTCTATGGCCCTGCTGATTGTCTCAAAGAAGACAGCCAGGTTTAGTAGGTATGATCTGCCCTTAACAAAGCCAAACTAGGTTGGGTCAAGTGTTTAGAGGTTCCCAATGTCTTTGTTAATGAGTTCCATAATGATGCGCTCCATAGCCTTGCAGACCAGGCTAGTCAGGCTTATGGGGCGATAGTTACCAGGGTCAGTTGTGGCCCCTCCTTTGTGGAGAGGAATAACCGTTGCTGTGCACCATTCTATGGGCATGTAGCCTGTGGAGAGGCTGAAGTTGAACAGCATGTTTAGGTGGGGGGTTAGTTCATTCTGTAGTTCATGCAAGACGCAGCCTGGGACACCATCTGGTCCCATTGATGCTGTGTTTTTGGCTTTTGAAAGGGCTGTTTTCACCTGTGAGTCTGTGATTTTTGGGACACTACACTTTTCCGGTATTGTTGTGGGCCCTTTTGGAGGTGAGAGGGGAGTGAATTTTGCACTGAATATATCTGCCAGGATGTTGGCAATATCAGTAGGTTCAGTATATTTTGTGCTATTTTTGCACTAGTTCAGTGCATATCTGCGAGTTGCCACTTAGATTCTTAACATAGCTAAAGAAGGCTTTGTGGTTATCTTTTGAATCCTTGGCTATTTTTCTTTCGAAGTTAGCCTTGGGTGATTTCATGAGGGACCTTAGTTTCCATTCTTACTGTTACTGATCAGGGATGTCTTTCCTTCTTGGGATTTGCTTTTTTACTGAGCTAGTTTCCTCTTTCTATTGTATAGCCTGTTTATTGCAGGGGTCCACCAAACTGGTTTCCTTTTTTTAGAGGAGTGAGTCTTGGTTTTGCTAGGGATTGCATGATCCATGCATCCTTGTAGGTGCTCATAGAGTGCATTTGTAAAGGTTTCTGCATCTTGGGCAGCATTATCCTTTAGCATGGGGCTGTGAAACTTACCACCTCTGTCTTAAGTAAGGTGAAGTTTGTTTTAGAAAAGTTTTTTACTGTGTGGTTTCCTTAGTTGGGGGTGGTGGTGGGGTGTGGACACCCAGAGTGATTAGTTTATGGTCTGATCGAACCAGTGACAGGTTGACCTCCGGTGTGGAACACCTGTCGCCCATGTTGGTGATGACTAGGTCCAATATGTTTTCACCTCTGGTAGAGGAGTTTACCAGCTGATCCAGGGCATTTGAGTTGATGAATTCCAGGAAGCGCTGGACCTGGGAATTTGTACTTGACTAGTTTTCCCAGTGAATGGTAGGGTAATTGAAATCGCCCAATATTCGGGTGTTCAGTAGGACCTTCATGTTTTCCAGTGTCTCCAGAAAGGTGGTGTGGTGGTCCTGGGTAATGGAGGCTGATCTGTAGCAGGCCACAATTTGAATTGCATATTTGCCCGATGTTAGTTGCACATGGATGATCTCAGAGGTATCATGCGGCGCCACTAACCTGGAGGTGTAGGTATCCTTGATGAATATGGATACACACCCTCCTTTTGTGTTTCAGTCCGTGTTCTGTGGCCGAAACGTGTGGTATGAGTTGTAGCCCGGTAGTGCTGGGGTGATCTCTGGAGCCTTGAACCAGGTTTCAGTTACTGCACAGATATCGATGTTCTCCATACTGAGGAGTGCTTCGAGCGCGTGCATTTTGAGATTTAAACTCCTGGTGTTGAGTAGCATAACCCTCAGTTTTTTGTTAATTATGCTGTTTACAGAGGTGGGTTTGACTTTTGAGCCTTGCCTAAAAAAGGCACTATGGGGGCAGCAAGAGCCTTGGCCAGTATTCGAAAGCCTAGGGGTGACAGGTGCAAGCTGTCTCTTGCAAAGCATCGCAGCTTGTTGAGCATGTCATCCCAGGCTGACAGACACTGGATCCTCTTTGAATGACACCAGAAGCTTAGCCAATTGTTGAAATTTATAATGTTTTCTTTATACTGAGGTATCATTCTTGGTGAGGGCCGGATGCTACTCAGGGTCAGGGTTATACCAGCCTGGGCTGCATGATCAGAGAGCTCTTCCATGTCTCTTTTCATGTAGTCCAGGGAGGTAAGTCTCAGGTCATTCACACCAACATGAACAATGACAGCCATATTTGTACTTGTTCTGGAGTGACCTGAGTGCTTGTGTTATGTGGCGGATTCTGGCTTCCGACAGGCAGCTAACAGTAACCTTCTGCTTGTCCAGCCTAGTGAGTAGGATGTCAGTGTGCCTGACTATAGAGTCACCTATTACTAGTGTGTTAGGTATATTATTTTGCCTTAAGGGCTGTGATTGTGTGGCACACTAGCTAGTGGCCCTTTACTGTCCTCACTTCTACATAAATGTTGTGTCTATCTAAGCACATAAATAATTTACTTAGCAATCCTTTACCAGTTAACAATAGTTACAGAGGGCATGCAATTTGCCACATAGACAGTTGTCCTCATGCAGATGGAAAAGGGAAACCAATATTTAGCAGATGACATAGGTAAGCTTGATATTTAAGACATTTTGTGTAAAGATGTCCTGAGGCTCCATCATATGGCAGCTAAAGTTGGTTTGTCAATTGGCTATCTTTAGCAGCTTTAAAGGAATGAGATTATTACTTAATGTCAGTATAGATTATGCTCAATCCTGAATCAGATCTAGAGATGTATGCCATAACTGAAGAGTGATGAATGTCAAGCAATCTCTATCTGCAGTAGATAATTAGTTTCCTGAAAACTAATGGCATTTCCTTGGAAGGGTGAGAGATGGCCACATAATATGTATCATAATTGTTTTATAATTATTTGATTGATGGCTCCATTTAGATAGGATATCTCAACATCCAGCAACATGAGATTAACATTGACCTTGACTCTATAATGATCTTGTTTGCAAGAATCTGTTCATAAATAATGCAAGTTCAAAGGTCATATCTAGGCCTTTGGTGCCAGAATGTGCCAAATATGACCTTCTTGGCATATTCCCAGCACCAACGCCATCATCATTGATACTTTCAAACATAAAATTAAAATATTATTAGAATGAGTATGCATTGTGCAGCATTACGAATTTAGTAAAACTTTAAGTCAGATATTACACATTTATAGACCTTTAAGAAACTTAGGGAATTCCTGAATGAGCCATCAAAAGTGAAAGACTGTGGCTTATGCAGACAATGCATCACACTTGCTGACTAAATGGATTGGGGCAGTCTCTTATTTTAAATTAAAAAACAAATATTAGGACAAAGTATAGCCAAAGCTAGTTTTCCAGTTTTTCCTAGACAATTCTAGTAAAACGTTTACTGCATTTACTCGCAAACTGAAACCTTGATGAATTAAGGCATGTTGGTACCGGCTGCTACAAATTGCTCACAAACTGCTGTTGATATTGTATCCATTTATTGTTGTTTGCAGTGACTTAGTGGTCTGTCCTGGGTAGTGTAGCATTGATGAGGGACAGAAATAATGAACAAGTAGTGTAGCATTGATAATGGGACAGAAATAATTAATATTAACTGATCCTTTAAAGCAGATATATAGGAAAGAGTGCTGCTGTTTGCTAGTACTAAAAGGTGCACATGGACTTGTTTGATAATCATGAGTACTGAATGTTTGAATGATTAACTCTGTTCTTGGTATAGTACTAATAATCATATCCCCTCTCTAGGTGTTCCTAACTGACCTCCCCCTGAAAGGCTTGTAAAAGCATATAGGGTCATTCTGGGAATAACAAGTACGGAAGACTTTCCCCACCTCGGAACTTGTTTTAATAAGATCAATATCCACTAAAATACCTTGCCACCTGTAAACCTAACAAACTTGTTCCAAAAAAGCACTGGTGAATGTCCCCGTAACTCCCACTTGTAATCTGTTTAAGCTGATAAGCATTAGGTTGGAAGGGTTAGACTTTCCTGTAGCCTTCTTTCTTCCCCAATTAAGGTAAAAACAGCATGCTTTCTACTGTTCAACAGATGAGCGTAGTGTGCTCTGCACCTCCAAATAGTGCATTTCTCAATAATCTAAGTGAAACAAGCATGCTACAAAAGGGAATTGGAAAATGGGTTCTCTGCATTGTAAATTGAGAATCAGGCAGGGAACTGTGTAGTTTTAATAGTAGGGACTAGGAACAGAGTACTGGGCATATAAAAGAAACAAAAAAGCGTGCTTGTAACTCATTCAACAGTAGGGCTTAGGAACAGAGTACTGGGCATATAAAAAGAAACAAAAAAGTGTGCTTATAACTCATACCTACACATGCTGCCTCTAGACATCTGCTTTACTGGTTTTGCCCCGCTCCACTCACTTCGCTCACTCAGCGCCCCCAACCTGCCCCCATATCCCACCCACCCCCAGTAGTACTACATTTATAGTACCACTGGCACTCCCCCTTAATTAACTAATCAACTGCACGTGCTCTTAGAACTCAGCAAACTCTTAGCACAATAATACACCCTCTATCCACCCCACTATCCATATTAACCCACCCATAGCTATTCTATTCTCTCTAATCTTTTATCCACCCCATAAACTCAATACAGACCCTACCCTAGTAATTTACTATATTACACCCAGGCTCTCAAAGCAATCCATCCCCTGACCCACAAAAAAACCCCATTAAACTTGCTACCCTCTTCGGTTCCTACTTCATTGACACCATAGCTAACCTAACCACCACCTTTCTTACAGTTAACAGCACCAGCACCAAGACAGCTGATGACGAAATCATCTCAGAAAACAAGTCTATCCTTAACCCTAACCTAAAATTCTCTCTCATACCCACAAGCACAATAAAAAAACTTTTACTTAAGCTAAAGCCCTGTACTCTGGCCCCTGACAATCTACCCCACACTTCCTGCAGCTAGCAGCAAACTCTATAGCTTATCCCATCAGCATACTCATTGGCAGATCAATTAAAGAATCCCTTGTCCCAGACATCTGGAAAAAAGCATTCATTCTCCCTTTACACAAAGGTGGTACCAACACAGACACCACAAACTTTCGACCCATAGCAATTCTCTCACCCCTCTCTAAAATACTGGAAAAATGGATCCATGCCCAACTCCTCAACCACCTGCATGAAAATCAAATTTTATCACTCACTTAGCATGGTTTCAGGCCAGGACACAGGACCACTTCCGCCCTCCTGTCCTTCCTTGATACAGTTAACCAGGCAAGGGATTCAGGTAAAATAATTGCTTCACTTTTCCTTGACCTCTCCAAAGCTTTTGATACCATTTCCCACACTATCCTCCTCTCTAAACTACCCACCCTCCATATCTCTCCCCCTACCCTACAATGTTTCAACAGCTATCTCTCTAATATGCAGCAATCCACCAAATGGCAACAATCTTACTCTCCCTCAATACTTCCACAGGCTCCATACTTGGTCCTCTCTTATTTAGCATCTTTATTAACAACTTTCACACCACTCTCCCACAGTGCTCACTAATCCAGTATGCTGCTGACTCTACAATAATATGCGCTGCAAATTCCAGCTCTGAACTCCAGCAAATTACTCAGAATGCCCTCACATCTGCTGAATCTTGGATGCTTAACAATCATCTTGCTCTAAATCCAAAAAAAAACTAAACTAGTAATTTTTACTCATAGGAAAACCACTCCATCTGATAAAAAACTCTTCACTATACAAGCTCAAGAAAATACCACTATAGATGTTGTCCCACAAACTAAAATACTAGGCATTATTATAGATGAAAACCTTAACTTTGACCTATACATAAACAATAACATAAAAAACACACCAAAAGCTTGGTATGCTCTACTGGCACCAACACTTTCTTAGCCTCTCTACTAGACAAACCCTTGCAACTACTTTTTTATTACCCTCTCTCCTTTATGGTGCCCCTCTCCTCACTAATATCCAAAATTCTACAAAATCCAAAATTGCTATTTGTTACAACAGAATAGCAAAATTTGCCAGCAAGGCCAAATTCTCATCCCACCACTGTAAGTCACTTAAACAGGGTGGCTGGAACTCCCCCACTATCTCTCATTCACCCAACTAACTACTGTGCACAAAATAATCTACAAACCCACAGACTGTCCTGCTCTCTCAACTCTACTTGCCAAATACCATCCAGCAGGCATCTAAGATCTGAAAATCATCTACTTCTAAAAGTAGATAAGCCCACCTTACCTGCTGGTCAACTCCTCTATTCCTTCACTGTCGCCAAACTATGGAACTCACTTCCAACTTCTATAAGAAACACAGGCAGCACCACCATCTTCAAACAAATACTGAAAAATCATCTCAACTCTTTCTGGCTATGTTCCTGCTCTATAACCTAACCTCTTCACTCTCCTTATATGATTACTAAATACCTATGTCTTTTGCTACAAGTGACTGATGATACTTTCTCCATATTTATTTTTATCTTCACTTGTTGATACTGGTACAATAATACTGATTAATATATCTCTGTTTATATCACTCTGATTGAATTCATTGAATTCTGCTTTAATGTATATTTTCTGTATATATTATTGTAATCAAACAAACTAGATTCCTGCTTTTATGTATATATTCTGTATATGTTACTATATTTACTATCTGTAACACTGTTTCTACTTCTGTACTAATTAATGTTTATATTTTTTCTGTATCTTGTTGGAGCTTTTCTCCCCGGGCCTCCGCTGAAAATTGTCTATTTTAGGCCCAGTGGACTTTCCCAGTAAACAAATGCAATAAAATAAATAAATAAAATAAATAAACTGCAACTAAAACACTAATGGTGCTTCCCTTAGTACCCCTCCTATTAATTCCTTATCACCTAAGCTCCTATGAATATGTACAGCATCTTGAAATCCAATACCCAAACTCTCAAACAGACACCAACCCTGCATTTAATAAGTTTATCCACCACATAACCACCCCCTCTCATAATTCCTTGCCCCCCCAGTTACCATCACCCGACTAAATACCGCTACATTAGCTTAAAAAACAAAAGCTACAAAAAAATCATAAACAAATTTTTAAGACTCATAAGCAACTTAAAAATTAATGTTATGAAGGATGGAGGCATCCACCCCAACCCTGGCCAATCCACAACAGTAGCCCCAAGCATACCATCTAACAACCCAATGTATACTACCCAGATTGATAGACTTCCAAACTCATTTCTGGTCTGTCATCTCAACATCAGAAGCCTAAACAGCAAGATCCATAGCCTACATGGACTCTTAGCTGTTCACTTCCCTGATATCCTCTGTCTCACAGAAACCTGGCTAAAACCAATAACCAAAGATAATGAAATAACCCCCCCCCCCCCACAGTACAACATCCTTAGGCTGGACCAGATCTCCAGGAAAGGTGGTGAGGTAGCTGTACTATACAAGTCTACCCTAACAATAACAATTGACACTCAACAGCCACCCCAGTTTGGCAATGCAGAAGTTCTCATCACCAAACTAATAATAAACAAAAATAAATGCAGATACATTGTTTGCATTTATATTCCGCCCAGCAAGAATGATAATACTCTAGAAAATATCTTACATTGGCTAGCTTCTAACTATCCTCAGGAAACCATTGTCTTGGGGGACTTTAACATTGATTGGAACACCTGTTCCTCTGAAACTCCCTCCACCCATTTGAACCTCCATGGGTTTACACAGATCATTGCCACCCCCACCAGATTTAGCAAAGATAGAGTCAAAGATAGTATCCTTGATTGGATGCTTATTAACAGCCACCCCCAAATGTCAGGTACATTACCCGATGATCTAAGTAATCACTGCCTTACCTATATTATTAGGCACAAAGCTACATTCCCAACATGCCCACCTAAAAAACTATAAGAAACGTCAGGAACTTTAACCTTGACAACTTCCAAAATGAACTTAAAGCATGTAATTGGAATCTCTTGAAAAGACTCCCATAACAAGAAGCAGTTGAGTACTTCAGTACCAGATTTCTGGCTATCCTTAACCACCATGCTCCTGCCTGTACCATCCATGTAAAAGCCACAGTTGCACCATGGCTATCTAAAGAAACAAAAAACAAAATTAAACTAAGAAACAATGCCTGGTCCAGGTGGCATGTTACCAAAACCCCTATGGACCAAGTAAGATACTGGCAGCAGGAACCAGACCAAAAAATCTGTCATTCTAGACAAAAAAAAATCACTACACCCTCCTACAACAAAAATAGCTAAAACATCAAAACTTCTGGGCTGCTATTAACAATCTTCTCCACCTAGGCTGTTCCGCCACTCCTACCCCATCAGCTGCCCTTAATAAATCCCCTGTAGAAATTGCAAACAGCTTCTTTACTGAAACTATCTAGTCTCTAGCTACCCATCTCACTCCATCAGACAGAAACACCAGCTCTGGCACATCTAGCCCTGATCCACCCAGCACCAAACCCAATTTTACCTTTCAAACCATACCTACCAACCTGATCCAGACCTTACTCAAAAAGCTAAAACCTACTACACTAACTGCCGACCACCTCCCAGCTGAATATCTTCAAAAAGCAGCTGATGCCATATCAATTCCCATTTCTGTTCTGATCAACAGATCCATCTCAGAAGGATCCATCCCAGCATTATGGAAAATATCACATCTTATACCTCTCCATAAAGGAGGAAGTTCCACAGAATTATCTAACTTTAGACCTATAGCCATTCTTTCACCACTAGCTAAAATCATGGAAAGATGCATACACAAACAAATCATGCACTTTCTTATTCAAAATGGAAAGCTTGCCATCTCTCAGCACGGCTTTAGGCCATTCCACAGTACCACCACAGCTCTTCTATCTTTCTCTAATGTCATCAGTCTTCATCATAACAACAATAAACTATCTTCAGCACTCTTCCTAGATCTCTCAAAAGCTTTCAATATGGTCAGCCATCAGCTACTGCTCAATACCCTACAAACCATCGGTTTAGACCAACACGCAATACAATGGTTTCACTCCTACCTAAACAGTAGACAGCAAGCTGTCTTATGGCAGAGCAAGCTGTCATCCCAACTTCCTCTAACCCTAGTTGTCTCACAAGGGTCCATACTAGGTCCCCTTCTTTTCTCTATCTTTATCAATGATCTGCACATCACCATCTTAGGAGCCAGCTGCATCCAATATGTAGATGACTCAATGCTAATATGCTCTGCCTCCTCTCCTACAAAACTTCTAACCCTCACCCAGACCACTTTCAGCATGGTAGAAACATGGCTAGCTAATCACTGCCTGCTTCTAAATCCTAACAAAACCAAGCTACTACTTTTCTCCCTTAACCGTAGAATTTCTCCTCCTTCCTTCAACATCAAATCTAGCAATGACACCATTATCTCCCCTGATGACCACACAAAGCTTCTAGGAGTAATAATAGACAACAACCTTAAATTTGGTAAACATGTCAATCACACTATTTAAGTCCGTCAACAAAAAGCTTGGCTCCCTGTACAGAGCCAAACCTTTCCTCATCCCCCTAGCTGGGGTAGCTATTGAAAGATCACACCTCCTCTCTACCATTATGTATGCCTTCCCTGTACTCACCAACCTATCCAAAACTAATCTCAACAAATTATCAGGATGTTACAATCATATAGCCAGATTCGCCTAGGATTATCCTTAAATTAGTGGCATTAAACATGTTCCATCATTGCCAACAGACAAGGTGACAAGAGAACAGTTTATAATCTGTGTGTGCTTATGCACGTGTGCATGCCTGCATGTGCGTGCACGCGCGCGCGCATGTGTGTGTGTGTGTGTGTGTGTGTGTGTGTGTGTGTGTGTGTATTTGTGTCTGCATGTGTGTTGATATGTGAATGTTGGCAAAGTATGTATCCATGGTATGGATTCTGTAAAGTTCATGGGAGCTATTTGCAGATAGCGCAGCATGCCAAAGGTAGACCAATGCACAGCTGTGGACAAGATTTCAGAAAACACACTGAAAGTATTCTGACTACTTAACTATCCAGAGTAGGTGAGTTATGGAGTTTGCACGTCTGTCTAAACAATTTAAATGCAACAAACTGCAATGCCACCTCTGTTTCCAAAATCCTTGGTGTACACTATATGGCCCACCGGGAACAGAAGCTACTGCTACAGATTCTGAGATAGTCCATAATAATACAGAAAAAGGAAAATAAAAATGCAACCTTCAGTTAATGAACTGCAATAGGCTGCAGTGAAAGAAACCATAAAGGAGGCCGTGGCTGTGCACCCTAGAATGCAGGCAGCCAGAATCAGAGCAAGGCTGCAACTGCACTAGTTGTCAGACCAGCAAATAATTGACAGATACCAGCTAGGCAGACAACCAGTGCAGGCTGTATGCAGCATGTGTGCCCCACACATGCCTATGCATACCCTGCGAGAAAATCCCATAATCCTTAAACCAAAATGTGCCTCCGCTTTGGTGTACTTGCATCTGGGACATTATACAGACATATGGGGGATGCTGTGGGTGTGTTACAGACAGCTTCCAGCTGTATCCTGACAAAATTCTTGGCAGCAATATGCAGCAATGTGGATGAGTGCATCCACTTTCCATCCACCACCACAGAGAGGAAAAGTGTACTGCATCAGTTTTTCAGCAATGCAAACTTCCTGCATGTACTCAGTGCAATAGGGTGCATACACATACCCATCAAGACACCAGTACATCCTGAAGCAGGCTGATACATAAACAGAAAGGGATGACCATCCCTGAACTGCTAGGTTATGTGTGCAGCAGATGACACCATAACAAACATCATGACAACACACCCTGGAAGTGTACATGATGCTGCCATTTGGAGGGAAAGTGGACTGAGAGCTGCATTCCAGCAAGGTGAAATACCTGAAGGAAATGCTACTGGGTAAGTACAGTAATATAGCAAGGATGAAAAGATACCCTTCCCAGCAATATCCATACTGATCAAATGTGTGTTTACTCTTCACAACAGGTGACTGTGGTTATCTACTTGAGCCATGGTTAATAACCTCATATCATGAACAATCCAACCCCATAGAGGAGGCCTACAATGCAGCACACCCAACAACCAGAAACACAGTAGAGCATGTGTTTGGTATACTGAAGGCTAGTTTAAGATGTGTGGACATATCCAGGGGTGCAACGAATACACACCTGAGAAGGCAGCATAAATGGTAACAGTGTGCACCATGTTGCACAATATGCTAACTAGACCACATGGTGGTCTCCCAACTGCAGGTGTGGGTGAACATCCCCAAGAACCACAGAGTCTGAAGAAGACACAGGTATCAGAGGAAGAGCAAAGTGACACAGGGGGCAGAAGACACAGGAGTAGACAACGTAGGGTGAGACCACAAGTGCAGGCCCAGGCAATAGGGCAGCATCTGACCCCACACTGAGTCATGACAAACCACATGTACATGCATACACAGAACACTAATTGATATTCAGATGTTCCTCAACCACAGCAGCACAGATTACATCTAATGGCAATTACCTACTAGATGTACACACTGTGAGCATCAGATATAACACCATAATGAACATATACAAATCTGTCACAACAGGGATCATCAACTAAAGGCACAAATGACACAGGTATGCATACAGATACAGATCATTGTATCACTGTATGGCACAAAATAAAGGACACACTTCAATGCAACACATTCCCATCTGTCAGCTATAAAAAGCAGCAAACAAGTAAACAATGCAGGATATAATGCAGAACTGTTTCTATTATAAGCCAAATATATAATTGTAAGGTATGGATAAAGTAATGTAAAAAATGGCGTCAGCTATGGTTAGTAAAACTGTTGGGACTCGTGATATCAGACATATCAACAAACACAGACAGATGACATTGTCAGTGTTCTGCCAGTAATCATCATCATCATCACCAGGGGGTGAGAATGACACTAATAAACAGAGTGGATCAACTGTCTGTGTTAATCTAATGCAGTCTAGGGTGGCAACACTGACAGATCACATCTAGTCTGCTCTGCCCCTACCATGTATGGAAACACTTGGCTCAGGTTATTCCACAAAAGAGACTGATGAGATGATGCCACCATGTGGATGTGAAGGAGCATGACTGTGACTTGACTGTCTGCTTGTGACTGACGGTTCCACAGCAGATGGGCCAGCCATGAAAGTGTGTGCACAATAGAGCATAAACACTGATTTGCAATGGGCAAGGTTGGTTATGCTGAGACGAGGCCTGCCTCTTCCATGTGCCAATTGGCTAAGAACAGTCAGGCACACAGAGCTCTGCTTATACTGTGGCAATGTTGTAGTATTGTAGTGGCCAGGGTTTCTATTAACCATGCCACAGATAACATACTTTCATTCTATGCAGCCAATGATGCCATTAACTCACTGTATTTGCACTCATGTCCTTCATGCAACACACACAGCTGGTGTGCACCATGATCTGTGGCATGGGCAAATGCACAGATGTCAGATCCATGATGTTACTGTGGACATTCATTTGCCTGTAGAAGTAGGCAGATACCCTCTTGCATCTGCCCATGTACACCATCTACACACCTACGTCTACTGTGATGACCAGTATCAATGTGCTGTGGGGCATTGTCCACATCAGCAGCAGTCTGAAATTGAGTCTGCTGTTCACAGGCCTCATCCTGTTCACCATCCAATATCCCTTCATTGTCGGAATAACAGGACAAGTTCCCTCCACATCTGAGGCTACAGCCACATTAACATGACTGTCAACATCTTGTCTGGACTATATCACTGTGTTACTGTCCTGTGTGCTAGGAACCATGCTACCATACTGAGGCACATCAAATCCCACATCACTGGACGGGCTAATGGATGATGCAGACAGCTGATGTGCTAAAAGAAGGGTAGATGGACCTGGATATCATTAATGGTATATGACACATGTATCTCACTTGGAATTTATAGATAATACTGACTTACCATTACATCTTGTCTGTGTATGGTCATGGAATTGACATAAAATAGAGTTGACAATTAGGTTACATATCCAACATACACAACTTATGTGATGAATACAAAAACAACACACATCTGACAAGCCCCCCCTGCAGAGACAGTGTAGTAGAAGAGGGATGCACTACAACTATTGTAGGAAAATGTCAGCATTATTAATCACATCATTGCTAGCATGAACCATATGAACAGCATTAAAACATACAGTAGGTATTGCACAGACATTCCACTTGTTTGTGCACTAGATGGTGATGTAGTGTGTCCTATGAATGGGTAGAAGGACACAGTATTAATGGAGGACAACAACAGGAGTAATAGCAATGACATGTATGAAAGATAGGTAATAGTATACCTATGACACACTCCCGCTGTTGTGAATTTTGGTGTTGCACTCTGGACCCTGCAGTGGAAAAGTAAAAAAAAAGACAACACAATCATGTATGCAGGCAACAAAATACTTACAGCATGACATATAACACAGTAACATGGGCTGTAGATACTCACATGTTGGACATTGCACCTGTTGGTCAGATGTCCCTGTGTCAAAAAACAGTTGCATTAATGTCATGCATCACAGGTCTGCTACACATTGCTGCAAACTATGAAACTGTTGACATAACATACCTGGTCTGTCTGTACTTGTATGTGCATGGATTGGGCCTCCATTGAATGTACCTGTAGGGTACAATTTTAGGAAAATATCAGTATGACGGTAAACAACTGTGCCAAAATATGATGCTGTGGAAATAACAGGTAGTGGTTACACTAACCCAGTATGGATACACTCACCTGCTGTTTCCTAGTGTTGTCCAGAAGTAGATGGACCTGTGAATATTAATGCAGGCAGCATTACACATGTTAGTTGCACTTTTCTGTCTGCACTGTAGTTGTATGAGTTCATGTCATAGCACTTGCATTCATTGTCATCCCACTGTGTGGATCTGTGTGCATGGTTCAATTCTACTGCTGAAAATCTGAATATGTATGCAAGAGCAATTTTCGTTGATCTACTCTATAGTCATCCATGTCATGCCAAGTTATACATACATGTTCAGCCTGGAACTCTGGCTTCTATCCCACCCCTGAGGATGAATCACTCCCCATTCACCGTATGCTGGGAGGCAAGAAATACTGTGATCTTATGGAGGGGGTCACTGGTTCCACCACCAGTGGCATCCCTCGATCTCTCATTCTATTGCAATTTGTTGGCTGCACGGTAGATCATGTCAGAGCAGCATTGTCAACAGGCCTCAAAAGATCTATTGTGATGTCCAACCACAGTAATCATGTCGGTGATGCCAGCCCACACTTCATTCCTCCATACTGTATTCCCTGCACGTCCAAGGACTCTTCATCCATTTTGTCACAGGGCATCTTGGATGATGTCATTTTCCTGTGGAGAGAATTTGCCAACCCTAGATCTGCTTGTCATCTAAAAGGCGGTGATATGCACATGATTATAATCTTGCGGGGGTCCAGTCATGCAGATGATTATGTAGACAGAATATGTCATCATAAACAGTATGCATCCTCATGCAATGCAAAAGTCTGTGAAACACTGACTGTGACAAAAAATAATGTGACATATATTATAGAAAGTGACACCAATATCTACATACATAATAGTTGCAAAATCAGCATAACTTGTAATAGTTGTAGAGGCTGTGTGTGTGATTCTAACTCCTTGCACTACATGTCTGTTGAATGGAAGGCCAACCACAACAGTATCATGCCACAGGAGTCTACATCCATTTTACATTAAAATATTACAAAAATTGTCATTTGATGCACTTAAGGAAAGCATCGGAAAACTTTAGTATCTGTAAGCAGGCTGCTGAGAGTATAGATCATTTTTATATTGAGCATATATTTATAAGTCTTGTCTGAAAAAACATCAGTGAAAAAATATCTGCAACAGCAAAAGGGCATAATACATATGGATGCCGTTGGAATCTCTAGGTTTCCATATGTACATCACAGAGTGTATGGAGTCACCCATAAGACATATGGATAATTAGTAAATCTGTCTTTATGTACTGTTCACTTTGCTATGTAAATTTGTCTATACTACTGCATATAGGAAATTAATGCATGCCCTTAATGCAGATGGCAACACCTCTATGCATAAAGACAAATCAGACAAAACTCCAGTTAGTTACAAGTATTTATATTAAAGCACACATTTTCAATAAGAATAACTCTAAACAGGTACATTTGAGAATGAGTAATGTTAACAGATGTAAAAGTCCCCAAAAACAGAAATGCTAGCAGGTGGTAATTTACCTTATCAACTAACTATGACTCAGGTACACTGAAAGTGAGAGCACCCAATGTGCACCCATCATTAAGCATTATTTGCACTATACACAATTAATGAAGTTCATTAAACCTCCAGGTTTTGGAATCCCATTTGCATAGCACACCTCTGTGTAATTTCTTGAAATTCAGTGCATTAATCAATAGCTTCGTGTAATGGGCAGATGCTCCACACAAGTACCCAATAGGTATTGATAAATGGTACCATGTGTAACACATGCCCATTATCTTCCAATCATCTGATAACATGGCATAAACACTTCTTTTAAATACTGACTCAGCTACATTTACAGATCAGACCACTGGTACCTGTGAACTAAGTGGGACCTCAGTGAGCATTTTTCCATTTTTCCATTTATACTACATTTTACATTGGAGTATCAAGATGGCTACTTCCAGGAGGCTGAGATGTGTCCTGGCACCTAGTCGGACTGAGGAAACCGCACAGATGCTGACTGTCTACACTAGAGTGGAGCGTAAGTTGAGCAACAGGTCAAGAAACTTCATGATGATCAACATCTGGAACTGAATTCTAAGGGAGCACTGATGACATACGGGGATCTACCAGAGTGGAGTACAGGTTCACCAACACTATGGTGACCTGCATCAGAGTGATGCAGAAGATCTTCATTAGAGAGTCACTGAGCTGTGAAGACAGCCAGTGGATATCTACAGCAAGTGCCACATCCTACATATAACTGAGCCTTCCTATGGAATTTACAGAAATAGTTGTGTCCCAAATGCATCAGACACATTGCTTTTATAACCATTATTTAGCTCTTTTGACAAGTAGTAGCTCTTCTGGATAATTAAGAAAACATGATGACTGCTTTCCATTTAAGTGTGGGCTCTATTCCCATGCTGTTTATTTAACAATGTCTTCAATATACACAATTAAGAACTTCCTAGATGTGCATCTGTTTTCAAACATATAACATCATTTCACAACTCCACTGTAGTCATGTATCACTGATGCCTTCTGATGACTATGCATTTCATGGTTATCTGTTATAGAATGCCAGTATCACCTACTTTAGCTGTGTATGTCCTATTAGTAACTCATAAATAACTTCTTAACTCTTTTTTCTTAATAAAGTGAACATTTTAAGTACAGTACCATTTGTTTATGCCAAGAGGAATGCCTGTCCAACTGCTTACACATGTTTTCAGTTATGTGTTGATAGCTGTTATTTCTTCAGATTATAATGGCCACTGTGCGCTGGAAGATTCCATATTTGTCCATTATCCATATTAATATGAATTGCCACAAGCCGTACCTGTTTGTTAAAAAGAAATGTGTACTTTTCTAGCTTGGCATGTAAGGAAACTTTCCAGCATGCCTCTATTTTGGTGTGCTGTGGGTTCAAATCCACATAGAGGAAACATATCATTAAATTGTTATATTGGTTTATTTCACACATACTCAAATATTCTTCACTACATAACTGCTTACTAATATTAACATTTATATTGTGCATGGTTATGAACAACTCAGTTATTCATCGAATTCCTGTGAATATGTTTGTAATGCATACTGGCCTGTTAACAACAGCTCTTTAAGTGCATATTTAGTAAAGCATGCTACAGACTTGCTACAGACAGTTATAAGTCTGACAAAGTTTTATGCAATACGGCATTATTTTCATAAGTGCTATCAAGTGATATTTTGTCATTCATTATTAAATTCACTTCAACAACTACCTTATTCTTATCCTTTGAGGGAGTCAGATGGTCAGAGTTACATTTGAAATGCAGAACAGGGAGATACATTGATGTATGCATTTGCTTTGTGATGTGCACTTCACCAAGGAATATCTTTAAATGTCATCCTCCCACATAACTTACTGCACCCCTGATGTACAGCACCCTTTATGTGTGTGTTAACAGATGGTCTATGATATATGGTACTGTTCCACTGTCACAATGTCTGAGGAGTGAAGGTTTTCCATTGCTGTTAATGGTTCTGACCACAGTGCTGACATGAATTAATTCTTGCTAGTTACCTACATCAGCAGGTCTTCATTTTTTGAAATCCAAAGCCATAAGCCATATTAGTAGCACATCCCCGTCCAGGTGATGTCATAATCCCAGTCTTTTTACTGCATTCACAACATGCACTCTTAGCCAAAATGCATTAGCTAGATAGGCAGGTGTCAAGGTTACAGTTTGGATGTACATTAGAGTTGCAGGTTTGAATTTATGTCTTCCAATCTGTGTAAAAAGATATGAAAGTCTGTGTGTAACATTGCAAAATGCAGATGATGATTATCTAATGCTCTTCATGAGTACATTTTCTAGAACCTGATCTGAGCAATATATATGTCTGTTTTCTCTGTTATCTGAGGACTGCATCATTCATAGTTGCTCTTTTATTTTCTCAGGTGAGGAAGAAAGGGCCAATAATTGAGCTCTGTGTATCAAGCATATGGACAAACCTGAGGAACAGTGGAGGGAGAGAGGTATGTTGTTTAATTTTTTCTGGTTTGTTAAATGAAATGCATCTGATCCTTGTTACACACCTATTTGTTTTACATTAACATGTATATAGCTTAGAATACCTGAATATCCATCATATATCAGTAAGTTACGTTAAGTGCAATAATCACACCATATCTGTGCTTAACAGTCTGATTCAAATGCAAATATGTTGAAATATCATTTAGCATCAAGCCATGTTTTCTGTAGATAGTGTTTAAAATGTAGGCCATAATCTAAATCACAGTCAGGTTTGTGTATCTGTCACACATATTTTGTATTTGGTGTTTTACATATAAGTTTGTAGTGCTTTGACTGTTGCTTATAATGCATTGGTTGGCACACTTGTATGTGTAGATGTGTTTCCCAGATCTGTTGTGCCTAACCTGCCTAGTCTAAGACTGAATGGGTGTCTGTTGTGTCAGTTCAACACTGGTATTGCATATGCCTACAACACTTTGCAGTTTTTGTCACAATATACTTGTATCCTGTGTGTGTGGATACTTGGGCAGATAGGAATTGTTTTATAACATTTCATAATCAGTAGGCATCATCAGGATGTTGACATTTTGCAGTCTACTGATTGATACTAATTGTAAGTAGGTCATACATACAGTTGTACACATACAGTACTGTTAGTACAACATGTAGTAGATTGTCATGTGTCACAGGCTGTGATGATTAAATATTATAAGTACTTGTTACTGTTGTATGCATTATGATGATATGGTTTTAGCCAGTTATCATGCTGCCTGTCTCAGATGTTTGTCATATGGCTTGACTAGATCACACAATATTGTCATCTTAACTGTGTCTTCATTTTAACAATGTCACTTGGTGGATGTTCATATGACTCATTACATGCAGAGACTGCAACTGACATTCACACATAGACATAGCTGCTCAGGGAAGACATGCAATGGAAAAAGAACGAGAATAATGGCATGAAAAGTTTACTTAAGCAGAGAACATTATTAAACAGTGCAGATCCCAATAATAATGTAATCTTGATGTTTGCAAGCTTTTATTTTTGTCAAGTTTCAGTTATGTTAATGTGGCATAAGGCAGTGTTGGGGGTGATTCCATTCAAATGTCAGGATATGTTACATGTGCTTTCTTTGCATATGCTTGTCATGCTTTATGCTGGCCAATATTCAGATGTTCAGGGGATGTCATGATTCCCATTGGTAAGCTGTGTTATGCACGCCATTGCACAGCCTTGATTGAATTGCTCACACTGGTGATGAAGACATTCTTTCTGACATGATCTGTTACTGGACATGTCCATAACCATACACAAAGTGATATAGGGAAGGTGTTGTGCACATTAGGAACATTTACTAGCATCATTTCTGTTGATTACAATTGTGCTACTTGCTAATGTTTGCACTTTGTTTTAAATAAGAACTTCAGTGTATGCTATTACATCTTCAGTGTCATATTTGTATTTGCAGAACTCACAAGTGGATAGAATGTTAATTAATATATTAGGTTGCAGATGTACACATCAGTTTCATTTTAAGGTCAGCTATGATCTTCCTGCTATTGTGTGATATGATAGACATTTGCTTTTTATTTTTGTCATGTTTTGTTATTCTTAACAGAGCATGAGGCAGGTGGACAAGATAAGCAGATGCCAGACCACTTCTGGAGTTCTCTGATGCTGACAATGATGATGATGATGATGATGATGATGATGATGATGATGACAAGGAAGCTGGCCTCGCACCTGCTCATGCCATCAGGCTTGCTAAAGCTCAGAGAAGATAATGTTAGGACTATAATAGAAATGATTATTGGGATGATGTCTGAGAGGTTGTGACCAAGGTGTTTTGAGCACAGATGAGGGACATGATGGGGAACTCCTTCCAGGGTATGGCAGGGGCTATGCACAACTTGTTCAAGGAGATAGCTCAGAGATCATTCGTGAGGCTCATCTCCATCAGCCTGATCCTTCACCTCAGTAAGTATTGTCTGCGTGTTCCAATTGTGTTATGCTGCCAGTATGCTGATCACCATATAATTGATTGGTCTGTATATGCACTTTTGCATGCATACAATGTAACTGCCATGTTTATGTGTTATCATTGCGTGACATTAAATTATGGAACCAAGTACACTGCTGAAACGCCAATAACTAGTCCACAGAAATGCAATATAAATATTTATTAATTCCACAAGATAAGCGCTTTCGTCAACAGACTTCAACAGATCTACATAATTGATTTAAAATCCTTACTTTTTATAGGAAATTCTTTAGACATGTGACAACACATCTAATAAATATTCATGAGATCAATACAGATGCCATCTGTGTGTTTGAAAATTCAAATGAAACTTTTTATAAATACATTTTCAAATGAAACAGAATACAAATATATACATATAAAATTAGTTGAAAAAACATATTAATAAAAAATGTATATTTTAAAGCATATTAGCTCTGTGCTTAAGCTCAGGTTTGATGCTTATAGCCTCATTCAAACCTGGAAAAAATATATATTAAATATAAAATTATAATAAAACAACACATTCGGGTGGTAATAGGCTTGGGACATACAAATGTGGATGTTGTGAACAATGTTCATATATCAATGTTAAGGCACAGTTTCTATTGGCACCTTATGACATACCTATAAAGTTAGTGTATGGGTCCTGTACTTCCAAGGGATTAGTATATTTGGCTACATGTAAGGGCTGTGCTTGTTTCTACATAGGAAAAACCGAGAGAAAATTGAATCGTAGAATATATGAGCATTGTTATTGTATTTTGAAAAAAGATGATAAAAATGCTCTTAGCAAGCATATAATAGCTAACCCTACACATAGTTTTATTTTCGGGATCCTAGAGATAGTGAAGATGGATCCAAGAGGGGGAGATTGGAAAAACAAATTACTTCAAGCAGAGTCTAAATGGCAATTTAAACTGAATGCAATATTTTTTCCAGGTTTGAATGAGGCTATAAGCATCAAACCTGAGCTTAAGCACAGAGCTAATATGCTTTAAAATATACATTTTTTATTAATATGTTTTTTCAACTAATTTTATATGTATATATTTGTATTCTGTTTCATTTGAAAATGTATTTATAAAAAGTTTCATTTGAATTTTCAAACACACAGATGGCATCTGTATTGATCTCATGAATATTTATTAGATGTGTTGTCACATGTCTAAAGAATTTCCTATAAAAAGTAAGGATTTTAAATTAATTATGTAGATCTGTTGAAGTCTGTTGACGAAAGCGCTTATCTTGTGGAATTAATAAATATTTATATTGCATTTCTGTGGACTAGTTATTGGCGTTTCAGCAGTGTACTTGGTTCCTGGTTTCTTAACTGCTGGTGGCTTTTTCTTGTGTTTTGACATTAAATTATGCTTCATTGTGTGCATGACACACATTAAAACATTACGCTTTCATCCCACATTCAGCTGTCCATGCATTGTGGAAGTTAACTTGCAGCTAGTGCTGCAGTAATTACCCTGTAAACATGTGTTTCACTGAGGGAAACTGACAGACAACATATACTGTCAATAGTTCACCACTACCACTGTGATATAGTTCAGATGTGTGTATTGCCATATCATGTATGTGCAATAGAAAGACATGTTACTTCTCATGTGCTTTGGGTGACAGTTGTCATGCTGTCCCACTGGAATGATGTGGGATTGTGTACCATGTGTTGGCAATGCTGATGCCATGTTCAAATACAGGTGTGTCATAGCAAATAGTCCTCCTTTTCTGACTGCATTGCATGCCAATGTAGCATTAATGCTTATACCATGGTAAGGATAATTTATTCTGTAACAGTACATTACGTCGTGTTTGCTGTATGTTACATTTCCACATCCATTACTTATTCACATAAGTTCACACCTTCCAACAATAGTTGCACGCACATTAACTGATGATTGTACATGTCTCCATATAATATTTAGTTGGACCCATGCTAACACGCAATTATACCTTTGACATGTGAGCATTCACTGACTTATCATTGATGTGCTGTAAGGATGCTCACAGGAGTGTCCTCTGCTCACTAATGAGCAGGATACATGACATACACCTGCAGTTGTTTACTTAACATTGGCATGACAGGATATGTGTATATGATAGAAATTCTTAACTTACTTACCTATGCCTGTTGATGTTACACGATTGCACATTATTGTGTATATGTGATCTATACATGCCCATTTCTGTGGACATTAGCAATCAGTCTGGCCGTGTGGCATATATTTGACATTTGCTTGCATGTATTTTGGGATGGCTTCAACAGCATCTTGTGTACTATTCATATGCATTTGCAATGTGTAAATTTACCTTGTTTTCCTACTTTTCCCTGATGTGAGTGCAGGTTGTCCGTCTCACTTCCACCTTCATATTTCTGTATTATATTTTGTAGATATGTTTGCCTTTGTTGCACTTATTGATCATTGTTATTTATTAAGTTTCTGACTTGGTGAACATGCACCAAATGTATAGCTTTTTTATTGATGCAGGATATCTGTGCACAAATCGCTGAATACTGCTTGCAATACATCCTTGTTGTCATTATACTTGTGTGTTAACCAGTGTACATTGTCGAATTTCATGTGTACAGACTGATATATTTTTTAAGTTGTAGTGTTAGATTTTTGCAGATATTCTTACATGCCATTAGTCAGTATATGTGTATTTACACTGCTTCCATGTACGTTTCATTTACACCACTGGCAATCATACACATACACCTACACCTGTGAGTTGCATTTGAAACAGCATATATGTGTCAAATATATGCATTCCATTACACTTTTGTTTGGGTTGTGTATAACTACTTGTGTATTTAGTAGGCATTCTGCTGCTTTACTGCATTAATCTTGTTTGGCACTGTAGTTGGTTGTTTGCCATTCACATGAATGATTGGAGGTTTGGTTCTGTCCTCTGCTGGAGTTCTCTAGCATTGATAGATATGTATTTGCTCATCTGTGGTGTTGCGTGGCTTACACTTGCACTGGTAACAGAGTACATGAATATGTGTTTATTCATCCAGTTTGTACTGTGATCCTTACTTATTATCCTCCAACACACATTTATCATTGGTCATACACATCCAGGTATGACTGCCACAGTTTGCAACATGTCATACCATGATAGTGCATAGGTAGATATGTTTTTCTATATTTCACCATGTCTGGTATGTATCCCCACCCTGTTTGACAACTTTCCATCATCCATGTTGTGCAGTGTGCTGTTTGTGTAACTTTCATAAACTTGCTGTTTTTTTTCCAACCTTTGTTAGTCATGTGATGTGATATTTGTTCCCCATACAAGTCCCGCACCCATTGTCATTTAATGTTTGCTGTGGTGATGTGGCCATAATTGCCCTTCATCTTTATTAACTTTTTATTAGAAAATGTATGTAAGTGACAGCCTAGTTTTATAATAATGGAGTTAAGGTGATATACCATAGTTGTCCTTAAGGTTACTGGACAGACTGTGTTATAGATATGTATTTAAGACTGTCAGGATGCTTGAATTGTGAGATTTTTTCCATAACTTTGTTTATGTACATCACACTTTGACAGAGATTTTTCATTACTTATTGATTAGTTGCCAGTATTGTTCAGTGTGGCGATACTACTGAGATAATCCTTTGTGCACCAAGATATTCAGAGTTCTCTGTTGCACATTTACATATTACATTGTTATCCACAAATTTAGTGTTGATATCAGCATAATGCAGTGGATTCTGTGAACTTTATGGAATCTGGCCCCATGTGCCTGTGCTATTTTGTTGGCCAGTTCAACTATTCCAAAAGCATTACTTTTTGTTTTATTTTACTTTTCATAACAAATTACATGTGCTACAAATCACTGATATTCACAATAGGAATATGATGAAAATAATGCACTTTTAAACAATTGAAGGTTAATCTAATTATATAGTATAAGACAAGAGGTTCTGTGATGAATGGAAGTAATTGCAATGGAAAATCATCCCATTTTTATTCAAAACTTTAGAACATCTGCAGTCAAGAATCCTGGACACTACAAAGGATAAATATTATGCTAGGATGCCTACAGTTTGTTGTGGAGTCTCTGTGCTATCATACTTGGTTTGTGCATGTCAGAAAAGAGCGGGAAGATATTTTGTTTCAATTTTGTTTTCTATCATCTCCATGTTCTTTTTGTTGCTGTCCTCTCCATTTTCAGACATGGTATATACATAGGGATGTGGGGGTGAGTTTGGCCTAGCATTAGTGGATGTTGTGGGGACTTGTCTCCCTTAAAAAAAATATCAATGAGTGCTGCGTTGCATTTAGAATAGTGCTGTTTTGGATATGTGATATACTGAAGACTTAAGGCCAGATTCAATAAAGCCTACACTAAGTGTACACAATATTTATTTATTTAATTAATTTTCCATTTGTTTACCAGAAAAGTCTGACTGGATCTTAGCAGACCTGTTTTCAGCTGAGGCCCGGGGGAGATCTCCTCCACAGATGCAAGCAATTTGCATTGACCTAAAGTAACTAAGTGTTGGTTACAGACATATAATGACTATCAGATTGCAGAATATTACAGGGTAGTCATTGCACACAATAGTTTTGACACTAAAAAATGGTAGTAACATAAAAATATACATTCAGTTTCCTTAGGTGAATACACTCTATAGTTGGAGAACATGAGGCTGAGCTTGAGTTAAGATATGAAAGCAGAAGAGAGCAGGAGTGGGAGGACAGTTGACAGGCAGCAGGTTGTAAAGTTTGTAAATGGGGAGCAGGGGGAAGAAAGAAAAGAGAGAGAGGAAAAGGTAAAGGCACTGTTGGATGGCAGAATTATATGGATGTTTACCTAATGATTAATCAGGTCTACTACAGGAGCAAAGCCATGTTTGTTTGAGGTGTTCCCTTAGTAGTTGTTTGAATTTGGATGTGTTTTCAGCATTGAGAATGTATTGTAGTATACTGTTCCAAATCTGACTAATTTTATGAGAGTATAGGGAGTCACTGTATGTGTTGTTTGACCTACTGACCTTCAGGAGTGTTTTATTAGATTACCTTAGGGACCTGCTACTTGAGTAGGGTTGGATGATTTTGCTAATAGATGGGCTGTTCTCAGGGTGAAGGATGGTGGAGTGAGTGAGTACTTGCTGGTTGTAGGTTAGTTGGTTGGGTAGTTCTAGCCAATTGAGTTGGTGAAGAGAGATGCTGTGATGGATCCTAGTTAGATGGTTGGTGGCGAATCTGGCTATTCTGTGATAGCAGGATTCAAGTTTAGCTAAGTCGGATTTTTTTATAGGTAAAAATGGATGAGGCATATATGAGACTAGATAGGAGGTGGGTTCTACTGATGGCATGATGGGTGGATTCTGATAGGAAGGGCTTTATCCTATAAACTAAACCTAGCTTAAAGTGCACTTTCTTGTTTACTATGTCTAGGTATTTATTGAATTTAAGGTCCTTGTGTATGGTGACTCCTAGCAGTCTAGTTGATTCAACAAGCTCAATAAAGGTATTGTTAGATGAGAAAATGGTAAAGGAGCTGAGGTCAAGAGATTTTCTGCCATTGGAGAAAATCATACGTTTAGTTTTGGATGGGTTGAAAATCATAAGTTTAGTTTTGGATGGGTTGAGTATGAGCTGAGAATGACTGAGGAATCTTTCAATATCAAGGAAGGATTGCTGATTTTTTTTTTTTTATGAGAGAAGGTAGAGTAGGAGCTGAGCATATTAGGGAGGAGTCATCTGCATATTGGATAATGTTAGCATCTTGTCTGGCTGTGTGTAACTTATTTGTGACAATTATAAATGGGGGGGCTAATATAGATCCTTGAGGTACACACCTACAGATATAGGTAGTAAAGGAGATAGTTCATCTTGCCATCTAACAGCTTGTTACCTTTTAGACAGATATCTGATGAACCAGGAGATAGTTGAGTGAGAGGATGAGCTGTTTATGGGAAACTGTAGCAAAGGCCTTGGATAAGTCAAGGAATACAGAGCATGTGAGTGACCCAGTGTTCCTGTACTGGTTCACTGTGTCTATGAATCTAAACAGGGTGGTTGTTGTACTATGTTTAGGGCAGAATCAATGTTAGGTGGGGGAGAGTAGATTATTTTTAGGAGATGGTTAAGCAGCTGGGAATGGATGCATTTTTCCATAATTGTAGCTAATGGAGAGAGTAAGGCAATAGGTCTATAGTTTGCAAAGTCTGAGGCACCTCCTTTATAGAGAGGGATGACATAGGATTCTTTCCAAAGAGAGGGTACATATTGCTCGGTAATAGATTGAGTTATCAGAATAAGATATGGTATGCAATGGAAGCAGGAACAAGTTTGAAGTATTTACTGGGCAATAGGTCAGGACCAGTACTAGAGATTTTAAGTTTGGTTAGGAGTTTTTTGATGTAGTGGGTTGGGTTATTTTCAAAACTGATGGGTAGTGAAAACTGGTAGCTGTTATTGTTGGCCTTGACTAGAGATAATATAGAACTTGCAAATTGATTGTTGAACTGAGTGGCTATATTGTCAGGTGAGGTAGTCGGGCTTGGAGAAGGTGTGGGGATTTGGCCATGTTTAAGGAGCTGGTTGACTGAGCTCCAGAATTTTCATGCTTTTTGTGGAACTTACTTTGGATTGAAGCATAGTACTGTTTTTGTCATGCTTGATTTGTTTTTTTTAAGTTGTGAAGTTGCTTGTACTTTAGAAGGGAATCAGAATTTTTGGAGAGTTGGAATTTATGCCATTCCCTGTCTCTGTCTTTGAGTAGCTTTCTGGACTCTGAAGAGAGCCAGTATGTGTGTTGTACTTTTGTACATATTTTTCTTAGTGGAGCTAGTGTATTTAAGCAAGAGAGGAATTTGTTGTTGAAGTATTGAACTGTTAGGTTAAGTTGGGGGTCTTTGGGGGGATCCAGTCAACTTGTTGGAGGAGAGAGGTGAAAGTATCTGGGGTGAAATTTGATTTATTATGGATGAGTTTAAACCTGGCTACTCTTGGGGGAGATTTATTTTTTACAAGGAAGGTAGGTGCGTGGTCGCTTAGGGTTCCAGGTAGACAGCCTGCTTGATATGAGTCAGGGTTAGAGTTGATGAGCACCCAATCAAGTATTGTCTCTTTGCTGCAGTGTTTGCCAACCCTGGTTGTGTTGAGGATTAACTGAGAGAAACCACACAGATTAATATGATTTGAGGGAGTTTTGGATAGTATTCCAGTCTAAACTGAAGTCACCCATTATAATTGTTTCTTGACTAAGAGTAGAGGAGGTCCAGCTTATGAAATCTTCTATGGTAGAGGGGTTGTTACCTGTGGGAAGGCAGATAGCTATTATGTTAATAAATGTATAAGGGTTAATTTGTAGGCGGGTAATTTAGGTTTCCATATTTGACATTATTGGAGGGTGTAGGTTGAGGTCCTCGAGTTGGAGATAGATTTTGTAAAGTATAGCTATGCTGGCACTATGTTTAACAGTGCTATCATGCCTAAGTATGTTGAAGCCTGGAGGCAATATTTCCTGATCTTGAATGTGTGGCTTAAGCCAGGTTTTGGTTTGGATAGCTACATGTGGTGAATAGTGGGAGATTGTAGCATGGAATTCAGTTGTTTTGTTTAGCAGGCTTCTGAGGTTAAAGTTTAGTATTGAGAGGTCAGACATTTGCATTGGAAGCATTTAGTAGGAGGGAAGACAGATGGTGGTATATAGGAACTAGTGGAAAGGAAAGGAAGGGTGACCAAAATTAGAATGAATATCACCCCCTTATAAGATAGAGTTGTAAAAGAGGGGATGGAGGATCCTGAGTTTGGTTAGTAGTCATAGCAATTTGATATTGTAGTTAGGGGAAGAGTATGTGTGAAATATCTTATGTGAGATATGTTGAGGAGTAGAGATATGAAATAGAAAATATGATATTATAATATAACTTGGAGGGGTGTGTGGGATTGGCTCTTTATGGAATTGTTAGGGAGTAATAAGCTGTTATGTGGAGATTGTGGAAGTATGTCATTGTATAGGGGTATGCCAGTAAGGTTATGAGTGTGGAGAGTAGGGATAGAGTTCTGATGTAGGGTATACATAGCATTTTGGTGAAATATGTGTTAGGTATTTAAAAAAGGAGTGGAGTAGATTGTGTGTTGCTTTAAATAGGTTGATTGAAGGTGTATTGTGATAGGATGGATGGGATAGGCAGTAATTGGAGTGGGTGTCTAAGGGCAAGAGAATAAATGTAATGAAAGAGGTGGTGGTTGTGTATGGGGGTAGGGTAGGCGAGCAAAATGAGCCCGAGCATAACGAGGGAGAACGGAGCAGGTTGCACTGAAGCTGAGCAGCTGAGAGACAGCAGTGAAGGCTACCAAAACCTATCAGTCAGCCAAATTATCATTTTATAACTACGGGTGGGTACCTTCTATGGGCAAAGACTCACTGTACATTTAGAGCTTAGGAGTTAAAGCTGACTGCAAGAGGGTCTGAGAATAACATTGTCAGTGGAGAGAAAATGGAGGGGAAAAAACAACTAATATGGTTGTTAGTGGGAGAGATTCAATTACCTTGGTTTTTTTTTGTTTTTTTTAATGGAGTAGGGGAACTATAATTCAACACCCGGGTAGTGTGCACACCAGTAAGTATAAAGCACTAAAGATAGAATACAGGCATTAGAATAGCATACACTGCTGAAATATATTTTATTTATTTAACATTTGTTTTTTCCAGGAAAGTCTGACTTGGAACAAAGTCAATTTTTAGCAGAGGCCTGGGGAGAAGCACTCCAGACCCATGTCTTTGAAATGTGGGAGGAAACCAGAGCACACCAACATGAATGCAGGGAGGACATGCAGACTCCGAACAGAAGCACCCCAGCCAAGAATCGAACCAGAGAGCCTCTTGTTGCGAGGCGACAACACTACCGCTGCCCCACTCTGCTGTCCCTTAATCATCCTTGGGTTTGTTGTATTTCACTTGCTGAGGGTTCTTTAGATGAGCTGCTGAATTGGAATTGTTAGGGCAGGTAGCAGTGAAGAGCAGCAACCGGGGATAAGTGGACACCCTTCATGGCACAGTGTAAATGGGCTACAATAAAGAGGAGACAAATTAGAGAAATTGTGATGGGAAAAAGTTTACATGAAAAATTAGATTATTGGAAACTGTGAAAACAATAGAAGGCTGGTACAGAATGGGGATAGCACTACTGTAGTTAAGAGAGAACATTAGATAGGAGAGGTGAGGAAGTACTAAGAAAAGAGTGCAGAAAAGGAGACAGATACAAAAAGGAGAACAGTACAAACAGGATACAAACAGGGGAATGAAGTGAAGAGAGCAAAAGGGGAATGAAGTAAGGAGAAACAAAAAGGGCAGATACAAAGCAGCATCTAAAACATCATTTAACAATTATCAAAGCTACTAGACATTAACTACAGAAGGTGGCAGACTGTAAAATCCCTTTTGAAGGTAAAAAGTCCTTTTGGAATAAGTGCGATGCTATACAGAAGATTTGCAGTTCTGACTTGTTAATTTGCACTTGGGTAATAATTAAATAACAGCACATTTATTTTAAAGCATTGTAACAGCTAGTACAGGTAAAAATACAGCATTGTAGCAGCTGAAAAAAGCTTCAGTTGACTTAGCCTTATTTAATAGCTGCTTCGCTTTGGTCTGAGATAACACTGTAAAGGCATACAATCTTGTAAAAATATAGGCAGTGTACACATCTACAGCAATCAACAATAATTATCCACAGGCTGCTATTTAAGTGGACGCCACTATGGGAAACTGATATAGTTATACAGAGACACTGCAATATCGGCACTTACTCTAGAAACCCCTAGACGAGAATGCTGCTTTTAGAAACAGTCAGAGGTGCATACATTATGAGCAGTAAACAGCAAGTTTAAGCAGTAAAAACATGAGCCCAGTTGCAATACAATTGGAAAAAAACATACAGAAAATGAGGTTAACAATACACTTACATGACAGGCACACTGTGGTCAGAGTGGAGAGGGGCTAAAGCAGCAGCTGCATTGGGCTGTTTGAAAATGGCACCCAAAGCAGCACAGGGATATGCACACTCTGTTCCTACATAGGGGAAGAAGGGATCAGTTGTATTCACCAGAGTTCTTGAACCGCAGCCAAGAAACAGCAGAGAAGGCGACCAAAACCTATCAGTCAGCCAAATTATAATTTTATAACTACAGGTAAGTACCTTCTATGGACAAAGACTTTTAGAGCTTAGGAGTTAAAGCCAATTTCAGGAGGGTCTGAGGGTAACATCATCAATGGAGAGAAAATGGAGGGGAAAAAAACAACTAATATGGATGTTAGTGGGAGAGATTTAATTACCTTGTTTTTTTTTTTGTTTTTTTGTTTTTTTTTAATGGAGTAGGGAAACTATAATTCAGCACCTGAGTAGTGTGCATGCCACTAGATACAAAGTACTAAAGACAGAATACAGGCATTAGAATAATATACACTGCTGACCTATATCATCCTTGGGTTGGTTGGATTTCAGTTGCTGAGGGTTCTTTAGACAAGCCGCTGAATTGTTAGGGCAGGTAGCAGTGAAGAGCAGCAACAGGGGATAGGTAATCAATAAAATTCTTATCACATTTTTTATTCTTTCTAGTCACTCAGAAAAATTACAATACATGTACATGTAGTCTACACTTTGTGGTAACCTTTTTGAATTCCTGTCAATATTTAAAGTTGCAAGAATGTCAGTAGGAAACTAAAATTAGGAGGAAGGAGGTACGAGTAATGTGTGTTGGCTGTTCAATCAGAACATTGTGCACTTAGTGTAGGTTTTATTGAATCTGGCCCTTAAGACTTTTTCATGATGATTAATTAGGTGTTGGTTAAATGGTATGTGATTAATCACAGTGGATACTTATTGTGTTCTTTCCAGAAATCTAAAGTGCTCTCACTTTATCTTCGACAAAACAGAAATGGATTAACTCCTAAGATGTTTCATCATATAGTAAAATGTATAAAAATAATTCACTTTCTGGGTGACTAAGTCTGTAGATGAAAATCTTGCCAAATCTTTAAACAAAACTGAATTGCTATAATAATATAAAGGCTTGATATGTATTAATGCCCAAATACTCATAAACATAAGTTACAACATTGAGTTTGTATAAATTCACTCATTGGAAATGAAAACTACATACATGGAAATAGTTACCTATGAAAATGTAAAATGATCTGGGCATAATCAGTTATTTATTCATTCTAATCTCATTTAGATTTCAGTATTGACAGATAACAGATCTTTCTAAATTAAACTGTTAAAAATATTTAATGTAGATGTTGTAGATATGTTTATCACATTAAATTACTTTAGAACATCTGCAGTCAAGATCCCTGAACTCCCTTTAATTTACCTTCCAATTTACTTGGCAATGAAAAGGAATGTAAAAGTACTGTACTTAAATCCAAACATCTGCAAATAATGACACATTAAAATAAATAACTTTTTATTAATTTTCTTGTACACTATACATAGAGATGAAGAATGTACATTTGTTTTTAAAGCTTTACATGACATGGATTTTCTTGGAACTTTACAAAGATATAATGAAGTATACAAGACAGCTATAAACGGGCATCAAATTTTCAATAAACATATTGCCAAAAAGAGCATTTATTTTTACTCAAAGGCACATAATAGACCACATGAATATATTTTCAGTAGGTATTGCCTTCCCTTTCAAACACAAAATAATTGTATCATTGACATACTAAAGTTATAAGTCCTTCATTGGTTTTGCCTGCTTATGTTATATCATTTTGAACTTACACATGCCATTACTGCAAGTTTACTATTGTATCTGATAACCCGCCTATTAGTACAACTAAAGAAAATATAATATTAGTTTTCAAGCATAACTACTGTTAAGAACAGGACAGTAATTTATCTTTATTATGGATGGTATGGCAAGGGATGCCCGACATTGAAAGATCATTTTGATATTCGGGAAGCTAGGTTCTGTCAGGGAGTCTGGCCTTGGTGAATATTTTTCACATATTTTACATTATTCTGAGTTCTTACATGGTTCCAGCATATACTGTATTTTCTCATGTTTTTAACTGTTTTATGAAAATTTCATTTTTAGTGAAATGATATTGGCAAAATAGTCTTTTCTTTGTTACAAGGGGTAATCAGAAAGGTGCAAAATGTGACAATTATCAGAAAATTAATGTAAGCAAACCAATGGTTCATGTTTATATCTCAGTGCAGCATGCAAAGCTATAAAATATGAGCCTTTCTTTTTATAAAAGTAAAATAATGGGTCTATCTTTCAGCTATACTTGCTGTCTAATTTATTAAAAATATACATATGCATATTTTGGCTCTCATATAATGCTGTTGATATGGACAAAGACTGCATTATGGAAAATAAGGTTGATATGTTATAAGAAATGGTACACAGATGTTTACTAATCTTTCTATCCTCATCAGAAATATACTTCATTTTAGCCAAAGGGCTGAGAAGTGGCCATTGATGTAATTATTTTAGTTTTCCATGTTTATCTGGATAATATCTTAAGTAAATATACTGATTATTTAAAACAATAAGATTGCTATAAAATAACTTTTAACATGTGAGTGCTATTATATATTTGCTTCTCTGAGGCATTAAATACAACATCTGCTGCTTCTTTAAAGTTATAGCTGGCATGACTAGTAACTCAGAGAATCAGTGCTTGCTTAGTCATTCTAATGGGCAGCACAGGGAGTAGAACAAAGGGTGTGATTTATTTTTTTTTTTGCCATTTCCACAGGTGGAAACCCCAATGATGGCACTTTCAAATAATGAAAGTTTATTGCTTATATTCAAAAGAATATGTCTGATTTTTTTAGAAAGAATATATGGTCATATATTCTCCAGACAACCTGCTCACCATCCTCAGTGTTTGTGTAAAGAGCACACACATTATTTGTAATCCACAGACATATACTTTCAATGAATTGTAGACATTATCAAATGTCTTAATAATGCATATATAATAGGCCTAAGTAAAATGTTGGCTATTGTAAAATGCCAAAGCAAAATGTTGGCTACTATGCTCTTAAAAAAGTTTAAATCTTTGCAAAGATGCCTTAATAGATGATTACTTCCTTAAAAAGGGAACATCACACATTTTCTTTAGTGGGTAAGTATAATTTATTTATTTAACATTTGTTTACTGGGAAAGTCCAACTTCGAACAAAGCCAATTTTCAGCAGAGGCCCGGGGAGAAACACTCGATGCATGTCTTTGTAACATGGGATGAAACGGGAGCACCCAGAGGAAACCACACGAATGCAGGGAGGACATGCAGACTCCACACAGAAGGCACCCCAGCCAAGAATCAGACCAGAGAACCTCTTGCTGTGAGGCGACATTGCAACTGCTGCACCCTTGTGCCGTCCATAAAAGGAAGTCTATATGTTCCAGCCATTCTAAGGCACAGACAGTGGTTTCAAAGTAATTTGTGATTTTGAGTTTCAAACTTTAATGCCAGTTTCAAGTGAAGTCTGGTAATACTAATATGAAATTTTAATGGTCTGTTTAGATTCTATAAGTAGAAGTTTAACATTTATGTTTTAAACATGCTATAAGACATTTCTTTACGTATATTCTCCATATGTTGTGGAAAAACTACTGGTCAATTGCAAATGTTTACACATCAAACAAAATATTACAAAAAAGTTTATAATCAAGCACTACATTTTATAAACAAATATGTCTTCTTCACAGATAAACAACATGGCTTCCATCAAACATTACAATATGATTAGATTACTCCTTAACCAACTAAATAATGATTAGTATCGAACAAGGGGGGAATTTACTAAAGCCTACATGGACTTATTTTCTGTGAAGGCATAGTGGCATGGTGCTTACATGGAAGTAAGCAGATGAGCAATCCAGTAAAGGGAGCCAAGGGGCGTGCACGAGCGTTCGAACATGGAAGTGTCCATGGCATGCAAATCACCTCATAAGCAGGTGAAATGCATGCAAATGAGGCATGTAGAGTGAACCAGCAAGTAGGTAGGCAGTCATGCAGACCCCGTGTTGGTGACCATAATGTACATGGAAATAATTTTGTATACGGGAAGTAAAAGTGACACCAGGGGCTGTAAAAGTGTAGTTACAGTAGCAGAAATAGTATAGGGGGAAAAGATATGTGTAAATGTAACCACTGTGTGTCGAAACTGTATGGAAAATAATGTAAATTTTTTTTTTCTTTCAATACCCTGGGTATGTGTGTGTGGCATACCACAGTGCGGAAACATGTCGCTATGAAAAAAAAATATATTGTAAAAAACAGTAATTTGTGAGTATGTTACAGGAATGCATTAGATGACCCTGTGTGGAGTATGTACAATGTAGGACTGCTGTAGTTGCTAATGAGGCAGGACCTGAATCTGTGTAGTTACCAGGTACTGTGCACAGATCTGTATGCAAATGAGATGGGGTTACTGAATAGCACAAATGGGTATCTGTGTCAGTAGATCTCTTCCGTGTAGACACAGAACCATCTTGGTGTCCACAGAAGAGGCAGCTGACATCAAAAGGAGGTGTGCCTGCAAACTTTTAAGCTCTTTGGAGTTCAGTGGCACCTGTTTTCAAAGTGCGCTGCTCTGTCCAGCAGGGGCTCTGTCTGGTGACTGCTAAGCTTTGTTTACCTTAGAGGCACGTATTTCAGTGGGTTTGAGTGTGTTTGCATGGTGTACAGCCCTACGTGTGACCCTCCATGGGGGTGTGTCTACTAACTGCTTAGCTTTGTTTATCCCTGTGGCATGGGTTTGCGTGGTGCACTGCAGTACTCAACAAGGAGGGCTGTCAAAAAAAAAATGGATGAGAAAGTCAATGATATATTAATTATAGATGAACCCTGTTTCACTTAAACTAGGGCCATTAAACTCCTTAATGATGTACTTGGCAGGTGGAATGCATCATAGCTAGCCAATCCCACAGAGTACACCTACAGCAGAGCACTATAAAGTATGCATGCACCCTACAATATGATCTTTCCCCACTCTGCATCATTGGAGTACAAACTGGGAATTTTAACCTGGAGAATGCTAGGGGCTGTTGCAGGCCTGCTACATATGTATGTGCTAGATGCTGAGGTCAATGCTGGTGCTGGTGATGATGACCATAGGCCTAGACTGAGAAGGAGAAGAGCGCTCAGGCCCAGGGTAACCTTCAAGAAGCTACAAGAGCTGGAGATTGTAGAGCGTTACAGAGTGGACAGGGACATACTACAACAACTCAGAGCCAATAGAGGGGAAACCATCCTAGTTGAAGCAAAGGTGTGTGTAGCCCTTAGGATACCTGCAACAGGTACTTTCCAAAGACCAACTGATGAGAGTCTCACAGGCATCTGCTTCCAGCTTACTCCACCAGTTCCTGGATGCCAGGCTACCACATGTCAGTGAGCATATTTATCTTTCCCACACCTTTGAGGAAAGGGCCAGCAGTATGCGACTCTTCTACCATTTAGTGCACTACCCTGAGGCACTGGGTGCCATAGATTGCACTCATGTATACATCAAGGCACCACCTGGTGAAGAAAGTAGAATCTACGTTAACCGCAAGGGGTATCACTCCATCAACTGCCAGGTCATGTGCAATGCCCAGGGAATTATCATGAATGTGTGTACTGGCAGCCCTGGCAGTTATCTCAACTCCCATATCTGGCACATATCACAGCTGTGCCAGATGTTTGCTACGGGGGACATTTACATGCCCATTTACCTGGGGGATAACGCACTGGAACCATGGATGATGACACCCATCAGAAACGCACACACACCCACTGAAGAATGCCATAATGAGGCACATGCACAAACCAGGAACATCATAGAGCATGTGTTTGGGCTGTTGAAGTCACGGTTCCAGTGCCTTGATATATCTGCTGGAGCCTTGCAGTACTCTCCAGCCACATGTGCACAGATGTTCACAGTATGTGCCATGGCACACAATATGATCCTGTGGAAACAGCTGCAGCAGGATCAGCAAAGGGAAGGGATACACAACCCTCCCCACCAGTGCTCAGGTCACCACAGCCACACCCATAGGTTCATAAGTTGGTACTAGGCTATCAGCCCTAGGGCCTATACAAGCCTAGCCATAACAATTCCCTGGCTATTTCTTCCCACATTATTTACTTTCCTGGGGGACTCGGAGGAGGAGGAACCCCCTGATGCTGTCCCTGTAGGCAGATATAGGCATGCCCAATATGCCCTGGCCTTGGCCAAGAGACAACGTATAGCACATGCGCTGACAACCTAGGGCCATAAGGACTGACATCATACTCTGACTTGCATACATATCAGGAAAAATAATACCAACCAGGCCACACAACCAGTAACTCACCATGTATTGGCTATGGACTGCCTACATCAGACAGATTCAGCCCTAAACTACAGGTCTGTCAACTGCTGCATTCAGAAGGTAAGTCACTCTCCTATACACCTCTTGTAAGGGATACTACAATATGGTAGCATATGTGTGACCCTTCCGCATGTATGCAAGGGAATATAGTGGGCTATATAGTCTGCTACTGGGCTACTTGCAGAGATCTATAGTGGGATAATGGGCTACTTATACAGATCTAACAACCACTTGGGACAACAGGTACTCTGTTCACTAGTATGTGCCTCATAATAGCCACTAGGCCACATGGCTGGAAACTCCATGACAGTAGTCCAGGGAGATGCCAAATAGTGGGGTCACAGGGCAGATGCATGACAGTCTATGCCAGCAGAGCACAGGCTGGTCGTCCCCCACCCCAAACACATCAGTGTTGCCATGCAACTGCTCTAACAGTAAGTCTGCAATGATATACCAGCAGACCAGATGATTCCTCTGTCTTGTTAATAGTGTGAGGGAAGAAACCATACTGTCTTGTGGCTGGTGTGGCTCAGTGATCCAGGGACAATAACATGTGTGATGGTGCTGATGGTTTGAATCTGGCAGAATCCAACATCTTTTGGATGTGAGGTACTCATATGGTGGTAGTCCCACAGACTGTCATAACCCCTCAATCTTTTACTGCAAGAAAGCTGGACAAAGTCAGACTGAATGTGGGCATAAAGGGTCATACCTACAAACAGACATTATACACACTCTGAGTAACCTAGCAGGTGGTTAGTTTAACATCAGGCTGCAACATGCCAGATTAGCTACAGGATGTAAACCTCATCAGTTAAATGTGTCAACAGGTACAACAAGTGAGCAACCGATGTACAGTATAGCAACGGGAAACCACAAATGTATGAGGAACACAGCAGACATATGGGGTAAAATGCTAGACATTCTGCAAAAATATGTACAGGGAAAGGTATCCAGACTGTCATCCTGTGTGTGGTGGTTCACCATGTTCCCCAGTCACATTATACCTCTCAGCCTCTTACAGCAGGAAATCTGGCCAAATGAAGTGAATAAAAGTGGGACCAAGACCCACAAGCTGGGACAGGTTTTAAATATTTGCTCCTACAAACGTAGAATGTGGATAGAATAACAGGTCCTGTATTTGCATGACTCTCCTGCTGTACATGGAGTCTGAAATTCAGATATCTGTCAGTCTTGACTGGTTTGCCTCTAATATGCCAGAAAACAACAATGTTATGTGAAACAGGCCAAAAATATGCAGTACAGCAAGAGTCTGGACAGTCTGTGAAGCTCTCTACAGTTCTGAAGTTTAAGTCACACGTTAAGGTCAGAAAACAGCCAAGGACAATAGCAGGCAACTGCAGTACTGTGGTAACTGGTGCAGCAGCCTTAAGACCAAGTCTGCTGTCTCTACCGCACAAAGACATGCTATGTAGAAATATGTACATACATACAGCTACATATACATATTTGTCTATCCCTATCCCCCTCACACTTGATTAGTTTCTCTAGCAGTATGTGGCACATATATATATATATATATATATATATATATATATATATATATATATATATATATATATAATGACAAGAAGTATATATAGTTATATAAAGTACCATGATACATAGACTCCCCACATACCTCTACATAACACATTTACATTATTGAAACACAACTACATTTAAGGAGACAACCCTGTTATACACATTAATACAGATATGGGTGGGGATATATGAATGTTCCCACATACCCCTGAATGCTGGCATTATCTGCACATACACTTCACAACAGCTGGCAAATGGTAATAAACCAAGGATGCAACAGTACATAACCCACTCACTCACAGACCCCTGTGCCTGTGGGCTGTCACCCTGCAGACAGACATAGGTACACAGGTGCTATAATGTACAATGGATGCAACACATTCCTTGGACAGGCCATATTGTCCCTGGCCACATGTCTGCCTATCAGACTGCAAGCAGCCACATATGGCCATACTGACAAGTGTACACACACAGCAGGGATACTACTAGATATCCCACCCATAGGACACTAGATACAATAACAGTACAAGCAGTATCACTCTGCAGGCCACACATGCTGTCTAACACAAGGCCACTTTGTGTACTCCACATGTATTTTGCCTGCATCAGCATATATAACAGACATAACCTGTGGCCCATGCAATAGGTACTGTGAGCTGTAGTGTGTAATAGTAGCTAGGTAGGAGTCTCAACCTCACATCCTCCAAGTGTGTGTGTGTGTGTGTGTGTGTGTGTGTGTGTGTGTGTGTGTGTGTGTGTGTGTGTGTCTGTGTGTGTGTGTGTGTGGATATATTCCCTGGCAGCACTATGGACATGCCCATATAAGCTATCTCTGTGCAATGGTATGCATTTTATGGACCTGTGACTGGCTTCCTGCTTCTAAATTCCCTCCTCTACAAGGCCTGCAGATGTCATCCACCTTAAGAGTACTGGCTGACAATCTAACAACAGATAAACTCTGTGGTGCATATGACTAGAAAGTAAGGGGTCTACTCTGACAGCATTCAATGTGTGTGTCTGTGTGTGTGTGTGTGTGTGTGTGTGTGTGTGTGTGTGTGTGTGTGTGTGTGTGTGTGTGTGTGTGTGTGTGTGTGTGTGTATAGCCCCTATGGGCTATCTCTGTACAATGATTATGCATTTCATGCCCAAAGACTAGCTGCTGGCCTCAACATTGGCGTCCATTACAAGGCCAGCTGATGTCATCCACCTTAAGAGCACTGGCTGACTGTATTATCACATAAACAGCATGGCGCATGCAATAAATGCAGCAAACTATAGTGTGTAATACTAGATAGGTAGGAGTTCTACTCTCACAGAATACAGTGTGTGTGTGTGTGTGTGTGTGTGTGTGTGTGTGTGTGTGTGTGTGTGTGTGTGTGTGTGTGTGTGTAAATATGTCCACTCACAGCACTAAAAACATGCCCCTGTGGCTTACCCAGTGCATTGGTTATGCAGTTTATGGCCCTGTGACTAGCCGCTAACCCTAAATTGCCCTCCTCTACATAAGCATAATCGATGTCCGCCACCATCTACAGTTGGTGGCAGACTACCCATCTGCAGACTACCCAGGTAACATGTATCAAGAGTAGTAAAGTGTGTCAAAGGGTATGAAAACGTGAGGGCACTGACTGTCCCCATTGTTCCTGACACACTGTTCTACACATATGGACCTAGGGAGCCATGTACATAAACTGGAATACCTTGCTGATGTCATATCTCTGCTGTGCTGCCATGTCATCCTGTGCCTCTGTATTGCCATTATGTGTAACTGAACCACTCAAACTCCTGGGACAAAAACATACACAGCTCCATGACACACCTGTCATTCTGTAACACTACTGCCAGTGTACCGTCAGGCAACAAAGATACACAACATTTGATGTGCAGTCCTGACACATGCCAGCATACAGTACCTGTCATAGCCCACAACAACTGCCATGGCATAACATTACTGCACTACACAAACACATGTAAAGTTATATAGTCACCTTGTGCATCAGACACTTATATGCAGGTCCCCGCATCAATGGCATGGATAGCAGGGATGTGGCACAGGTATCATCACATGCAAAGGGTGTGGTGTGGGGTTGCTGGAGGTCTAGGCTGTGCCAAACCATTGATAGCATGTGTGTGAGTCAGGAAGGGTTGCTGGTTACATGGGCCATGGAGAGGTGTTATGTGTCTGTAGGTGATCTGCATGTGACAGTGGTATTGGAGTGCATGCATGTACACAGTCAAGCCTTGTGCTAGCCCTTCACATGTGTATGGTGGACTGCTGTGGACCATACATGGTAGAGTGGACAGTTCACTGGCTCCAGTTATGAACACAGGAACTGGCTTCACCAGGAGTAGCACAGGTAAACCATGCCCAAGGTCATATGCAGTGCTAGTACCTGATAGTGACTGCTGTCTGCTGGCCCTGTGCCCCCGATGAAACTGCCTAGGACCATGTGCCCATGGCCTGCCACATTTTGGTTTGGACAGCACAGCTTCTTTTGTAGAGCTGGAGGTACTGCTACTGCAGGAACGTGAGTGTGACAGCCATATAGACTCCCAGCAGATGGTGTTGCTGGCCTACATCCACATATCCGATGCCCAACTCCAACCACATGTTCCAGCACAGACAATGTGTGCTCAAAGACAGACACTGTCTCACCCCACCATCTGTCCACTACATCAGTGAAATGTTCCATTGCAGCACTAATGCAATGGAGTAAGTCACAGATGTCAGACTGTGCTGCATCTGTAACCCTAAGCATTGGTCTGGTGTTGCATTCAGCTCATGCCTGTGCCTCCATGACAGCCCAAAACATGTGTCGAGTGACCTGCGATGTGATACTTGCAACAGGAAGTGGATGGGCAGCAGTCCTCCTTCAAGCACACCTGTCAATCTGCCTGTGTGGGACCTCACCAGCTCTCTGACTATGGCCAGTATCTACACTCACTGATGCCAATATTCTCACACTGTCCTGTACTATGTCACCACCCTCTGCCTGTCCAATATCTGTGGCCTCTGTTGACTGGGTATGTGTGGGCATACTGTCTGTGGGAACAATGGAGGCAGAAGAGGGATGTCAACCTCTGCGACAGATTCAGCCACCAATTCCACCTCTTCCTCACTATGGCCACCATCATCGTCAGAGTCTGATGAGACACTGACATCAGGTTGTGAGGGGGACAGACTCCAAACCCTTTTCACGTGTGAGAAGCAAGACAAAAGCAGTACATTACCACCTGAACTATTATGTATGGTAATCCACACAGACTCATACAAATGAGTATCTACAACTGCATTACATGTTTCACATCTTCTCATCTCTGATCCTATGCACAACACACACACTCACAACAACATAAACAGACAACCCGGGCCCTGTATAACATGCACATCACCTACATCCGGGTAACATTGTCAGTACAATACACCTGTGAGGTATGTAATATGACAGCGTATGTTACAGAACTACACATAGCACCCAGTTCACCTATCTTGACAATGATATGCCAATTGTTGTAGTAGCACTGCCTCAGGTATGTATCTTTTCCCTATTGTGTTTGAATTGGCATCTTGGAGTAATTGCCACATGTAAGGAAGGCTGCATAGTAGCTCATAACTATAAGTGCAAACATATTAATGTTTGTACAATTACACACCTGTCATTCCATAAGCTATGCACTGTAGTTAACTGCTCCAAAATGGAACATACAATTAATCTACTCTGGCTAAGCACAATAGCTGTACATAAGGAAAAATGGTGGCCGTTAACATTCATAGGGTATATCTGATATGGAAAACAACAGTATCACACTTACAAGGTACAGGAGCACAAACTCCAGCCACACCTGACAAACATATGAAAAGGTGAGGGAGAGGTATTGTCAGCAACACCAAATGTTGCAGAGTTACAAGGTAATATGTATGTATACCCACGAGTACAGCAGCTAATGTGATACTGGCTATATTGCTGACATTTTGAGCATGTGTGCATGAGTGTGGGTAAACGCCAACCCCCCCCCCCCAATGCAGATAGAGTTGATACCCATGTACTGGTCTGTAGAGCCTGCCACAATGACTGTTAATGTATTATGCTGGTGAACACAGTAAGCTTACCTGGATGCTTTTCTGATGTGGACGCTGTGGCACCCACCTCCGGGATGTATGGCGTGATGGTTGGCTGGGAGCTGTGGGTTCAGCAGGAATTCCTCTGTGGCCAAGAGTGGTTAATCTGTTGCAGGCCTTTCACTGGTGGCAGCATGATCCCTGGCAACAGCAGCTGCCCTTTGACGTGTGGCATTGACCATGTATATGGCCTGGCGTTGAGCCTGCTGGTAGGTCCTGTCCTGTTGGCCAATATGATTAACAGTCTTCACAAGGTCAGCCCACACTACTGCCCATTGTTCTTGATTATGGTGACCCTTTGAATTCAGGATGTGATGACTGAGTCTGAGGGCATCCAGTATAACATCATTTTCTGCAGATGAAAATGAGGAATGTCTCCACTGGTACATCATTCCTGCAAGACAACAAGAGGGAAACACATTACAGGACCAGATACATGGATGTCCACTGTGTACAGACCCTACACACCCATAATGGCCAGCACTATCCACTGCTCTCTCACATCATATCCCACAGTTTGGCGATACACTACATGTGTGGCTATCACCAAGATAGTAGGAATACTGGGTAATGCCCCTGTGTGCTGTGACAGATTCTCCTGTATGTCTCTATAGCCATCACTGCAGTGTACTGTGGTATGTTCCTTATGGGCAAATCCCTACTAATATGTGATACGGCCACTGTCAGACAAATAGCAGTGTGCTATTCCAACAAGTATATGGGGAGAGTCCAGCCACACCAGTGTGCCACAATGACAGACAGCAATGCAAACCTGCTGTCGTATATGTTCCCTGTAGGCATCATTCCTCTTAACTATGCAGATGTTTGCAGAACATCGCCATGTTTGCCTCATAGATGTGATCCTTCTTGCATAAAATTGTGGATGTGTGACGAATGGTTTTCCACTGATTGATAGTTGCTGTCAGAAAACTGACACAGAATCTAACCATCACCCATCAGAGCCCTCAGTCAACACTTATACTTCAGTAATATCTGTTATTCTAATCACATTCTTACTTTGTGTGGCCAATATGTATACTCTGTCACTGAGTTTGGGCCTTTGTCCCCCCATTAAATATGGCTTTGTCCTGATTTCTTACTGCAAGAGGTTGAGAGTTATGTTAGGCATAGCTTTCAGCCAGATGGGGCAAAGGTCCATGAAACAGGCACTAAGCCAGAGTATATTAGGGACATTTAGGGACACTTTTACAATGTTAGTACTACTTATGTGTAACATTGACAGACCGAGAGGAGGTGAATTACAGTACATAATTTGATGTTACATGAGTGTACACCCTTACTTAGTGTCACTGTGTCTTACGTTTAATCCACTGTCTTTACTATAACAGCCGACTGTTGTTGGAGGGATGGACAGGGACAGAGCAGAGATTTGATTCAAAGCAGGGACAATTGAGAGGGATGCCTGTAGGTGTTGGACAGCAGACAATCACTGATATGTTATTCTCACAGATCTAATACAAGTCTACTGTTTTAATCCCTAGTCCCCATACCTCCATTTTTTGAAACATTCCTCTGCAAATGCTGTGCACTTACACTGCATGTGTGAGTAAAGCCACATACAGACATGATTCCCATAAGCAGTTGCTTGACTTTTGTAGGTAATGCTCATTAACAGGTAATTGCCTGTGCACCACTCTGTGGCTCAGAATTGCTAATTGTATCCAAAACAGCTGAATTGCACTATCATTAGCCAATGACGTGATACCACAGTGCAATATATAAGGCCTTCATGTAGGCCTTGGCCTCATGGAGACTACAGCATCACAGATGTTAAGTACAAATGCTGTCCACTGTAGAGATGTATGAAGTATGCCCACAGTTTTGCCTTGTATGTTTGGTCAGTGTCCCATGACAGTGTGGTCATCTAGTAGGTCACTGGCAACATTGTGGGTTGAGGTCAGAAAGGGGTGCAAGACATGTGAGTGTCACATTTCATATCCAGCAGAATATGCATGGTAATGCAGTAGCTGGTATTCTAGCAACTTACTATCTTTGTAGGGCTAAACTGTGAAACATGTACCTATCTCTGGTCCTTTGCCCCGCCCCCCCTTTGTGTATGCTTGTGTCCAGATCCCTTGTTATAGGGGGTTGGAAGGTATAGTCAGCCTGGGACACAATGTGTGTGACCACTTTGGAGGCCTGCAGGCTGTATGTGTAACTGTGGCAGCTGTGGCAGCCCTGTCTTTACAGCAGAGCCAGGGTAAGGGTACCCATTACAGTCCAGTTGAGGCATGTGCTTAAGGTACATCTGTTATGCACCAAGAATAGTAGGCAAGATATAGTTAGGCTATATGAATATGTGCAGTGTGTCCCTACCTGCAGGCCTGTGACTTGAAAAACTGGGTAGCTGATAATGCAGTAGCAGTAAACTATGAGGATTAAAATTGCATGACTCAGTCATTACTTTTTGTGTTCACAACAATGTAATTAAAGTGCAACTCACTGGATTCAAACCCAAGACTGTGTGAGGCAAAATGTTCTGTATGCAAGGCTTTTAACAGACTAAGATACTGAGTCAGTGCTGCAGCAGGTGTATTTGCCAGATATATGTGCATACATACAGGCTGTGACACACTTTGTCTACATCCATCAGTATGTGTATAGCTTTTAAAGGCAGTTATTCTGCCATTGATGCCTTAGCAGGTGTGTTTGAAAATATTGCAGGTAAAAGGGAACATTTACTTGATATCCCAGTCCTCAGATACTGCCATTATTATTTACTTGGCTGTCTACTGGTGTATTTCTGCATCAGAGTCCCAGGTACACTCCCATTTGTCACATTAAGTTTGATTTCAGTCTGTCAGTGGCAATTAGTATATATTTCTGGAAATACATGCATTTAATTAAGATCTGTGTAGCCTAGTGGGTTAGTGCAGTCGGATATAATTGATGGGGTCCCGGGTTCGAAACATGGTAGGGGAGATTATTTTATACATGTGCCTAACACTATGAGAAACACATAGGATCATTAAGGCACTTTAAAGCTCATTTAAGCAGGTTTGCATGGTGAAAAGAAAAAGGGAGTGATAGGAAAGTGGTAAAATGGGGGTAAGCAGGGGGAAAAACATAGTGAAAGGCAGGTAGGAAGCTTCACGATAGGTGTAGGGAAGGACCATAGCTTTCCATTTCTTTTACAGCAACAGCTGTGCAGTTTGACAGATTTTGTGGATGAATTTGGATTCTCAAACCCCAGAGACAGGGGTGAGGACAACACAAATGTGGTGTCAAACCAACTTGACAAATTTGTTGTGTCCATCAGACACGTGTGAGATGGAGAGCTATATATGTAGTGATATTTTTTGTGGAACAGGTGCCCAATTTTTTTTTTAATAAGAAGAGAGTGGAATGTTACGGAAGGGATATAGATACATGTGCGGTGGTAATTTGGGTAGGTGAGGATGCAATTGTAGACAGACAAGACAGATAAGTCAGCAGGCAGGGGTGGTGTTTGACACATGAGGGGGGTAAACACCTTGGATGGGGAGGGTGTTGTGGAATCCAAAGTGCATGTGCCCCCACACAGTAGCAGTGTGACTGAGGTCCCCACCAATGGACAGTCCACACTGCTCCTTCACTGCCCCAAAGGTGGCTGTGCTGGAAGCTTGGTGTTGGGGCCACCCAGACCCACCAGATTGTCAAGTCCGCCCTCAAGTCAGTGCAGGTGATGTTCATAGCTCCTATAAACAGTCCTACGCACCATGGTGAATAGTCAATCCTTGGCAACTACCCCCCTTCTGCCATCACTCCCGGGGGGGACAGGCCCCATCCCCTGAGGCAGTTCCACCCAAAGGTGGTGCAGGACCAGCAGAGGGGGCACCATCGGCTTGGGTTTCAGACATGCTGGGACCTGGTGCGACTGTTGCCTGAGGTAGGGTAGACGGATCAACAGAAACCAGCCTACCCTGATGTGCTGTGGTTATGGAGGTAAAGCAATACATTTAGGTTGGCAACAACAGCATACCAGAACATTGGAAATAACCCTATTACATTTCAATGCATATTATGTGAAACACAACAATGACTAAAAGAACAGTCAGTATATCAACAAAATAGATAATTCAACAAGATATGTTAATATGAAACCAATGTAATACATAACAATAATAAAACACATGCCCCAAAATAAAGTTTATGGAACAACATATGTTAATAGTAAACCATAACCAATGCATAACAACAATAAATATTTGAAGATAAGGGGTGGGAAGACAGAGGAATACAGTCCATTAATACTATTATAGGCTATATAGTTGACAATAATACTGCTATCTACTCTACAGGTTTGTCCTTTATTTATGTGTGAAAGTGCCCTATAGCTACTGTAGCACTTACATACCTCTCAAGCTGTCTGCATGGGACAGTATGGGCCAAGCAGTAACAACTGCAGGTACACAACTACATAGAACACTTGCACATCAGGTGTACCTATATAACTACCAAGGTGTACTGTTGGATGGTGTAGTGTTACTTTGCTACTTGCATAATCATGTTGATGATACATCTGTGGCAGAGAGATTACGTAACAGTAATTATATTCCATGACAGCGTGAGACTTGAGAGACATGTATGTGTACACTACAGACAGTAAACAACTATCATGCCTTGCTTGGCAGGCATGGGGATAGAACCCAATAGCAGTGACTGCAGAGGACATCTGCATCAAATGTATTAATTGACTGTATCGACCTTTAGCACACACTCCAGTCATGCAGCCATACCAAAGATTACATAGTTTATTTCTTTTATTTTGTTATTCTTACACTTATTTCCTGTATTTTATGCTGTATTTTCACATTTCTGGTAATGATTGTAACAGTCTGTGACATGTAAACACACAATAATGTGCTCAGAATATGGGATACCTCACCCATTTACCTGTAGTTCCTGTGGAAAGAATATCTGTAAACATTATGTGACTGATACTCTAATATTTGGATCTACTGTACATAGCACTGTATTCGAACCCCGGTCTGTGTGTGGCAAAAATGTACTTCATACACAGCATTTAGCAAACTGAGCTACCGAATCACTACTGATTACTGAATGACTGATATTTATCTAGAGCTCACCTAGCACCAAAATATGACCTGCTAATAGTGGTACAGTTTTATACTTGACTGCCGTGACAGTTGAACACACATGCATGACATTCAAGCATGACAGAGATACTAGGCAAAGTGTACATTACTACATATAATTTAGATATATACAATACATTGTTAGTGTTTTGAAATATCTGTGAAGACAACAAACAATATCCAATTGTGCGTTATTATTTGCAGTGTACACCTAGTAGACTGTTATACCTAACTGCAGCACCATACCTCACAGCTTGAATGCTTGTAGCTGACATGCAATGGTGAAAACAAGACAATCCTGATGTACACGATTTACCTTGATATTATTGCTATTGGTCCATGTGTCATTGCAGACCAGTTGTCATAAGTCATTTCTTACAAACCAACTCTGAACCTACACTTATTACACAACAGCCTTTAATAGATATACCTTCATGCAGGTAATGATACTATTTTGTGTTTTAATTGCAGAGCAATTTTAATAAATGATTTAATGCAAAACAGCCCTATTGCACAACAGACTTTATTAGACATGCATTCATGCAGGTACTGATACTATTTGTGTTTTTATTGCAGAACAGTTTTAATAATTGATTGCATGCAAAACATCCCTATTGCACAACAGACTTTATTAGATATACTTTCATGCAGGTACTGATACTATTTCATGTTTTTATTGCAGAACAGTTTTAATGATTGATATCTTGCAAAACAGCCCTACGGTTACAGTCATTGCACAACAGACTTTATTAGAGAAACCTTCAGTTACTGGTATAATTTGATGTTTTTATTGCACAACAGTTGTCATTATGCAGGTGTTGCAACACAGCTGTAATTCCACAGTTATTGCAATACAAACTTTTATTGCATATACTTTATTACGGTTAATGCTTTAGTCTTTCCTGATTATGGCACTGCAGTTGGCAGTATGCACTTCTTGCAGTACAGGTGTAAATCCACATTCATTGCGATGCAATCTTTACTGCATATACCTAATCAGAGTTAATGATTTATTCTGTTTTGCTCGTTTGACTATAGACAGCAAACTACATCTGTACTCACCACACTCATGGCACAACCTGGCCAAGCACCTGACATGTGCCTCAATGTCGTGAACCCTCTCCTCTGTGTCTGTTGAGAGAGAAGCACACCATAATGCATACCAGTTTAGCAGACATTCAAGATTAGATATCGGTGAAAAACAGGTAATGGTACTTACATACATGTGGGACATTCCCAGTCTGGAATTCTTGGACCCAGGTGTCCAAGAGAGTTCCCTTCTTTCTTTTTAAGTCATCATGGTAGTGACAACACTGCTCACCTGTGCGGGGGATACTAGTTGCACTGATAAGGCCCCTTGCCAGCATGTCCCAGGCCTCCGTCTTGCACTCTTAGCCCTGGTAACCTCCCTGCATCAGCAGGCCCCCATGATTTTTGACAAGGAGTCTGACCATGAGCCTAGACTCCTAAATGCCCCACTGCTGCACCTGAAAGCGTAAACCCTCTCCAATGCCTGCCATTGTATCCTTCAAAGACAGAATTCCAATGGATTATGCTGTATTCCTGCCTATTGGGCTTAATATAGCTTGTTTTCCCTCCCATACATACCATTGGGCAATATTTAAAAATGCAGCACATCCCATGCAGTGCACAAACCAGTGCAGCTGAGCTTAGCAGTGCTAAAACCTTTATGCTTAGCAGTGCATAGCGGTACGCAAACCAGCTATGCAGAGCCAAGCAGTGCATAAACAAGTTCAGCTGTTATTGTGTTTATGCAGTACTTAACAGGGCTTAGCAAGTCTTAGAAGAGCTTAGCTGAGCACAGCAGGTCAGTATTTAAAAATAATTTCTATAATTTGTATTTCGAACAAAAATGATAACTTGCTCTTCCATGTATTCAAGCCCTACACCTACTACACATGATTCTAACCATTTAGCTATGTGGATATGGGAAATTTTGCTATACATTTACATATACCTCTGAGCTACCTTTAAGCAATGCTGAGTACCATGGCAGGCTGTGCAAATTCGCTCAGCTACACTTAAACTTGACTGCTACAAATGAATTAAATATATCCAGTTTCTATTTTTAGATGTTTGGCAGGTGTCTCGGCACCGCTTACCACTGCTGTACTCTGCTCCACACCACACAAACATGCTTTTTAAAAAAAATGTAAAAAAAATACATTACATTGCTATAATACAATTGGACAGGGCAGGGAGTGTGTTACTCATCTGCAGACATAGCACCATGCTCCCTACACTAATTCAATAACCTTGTCCCATGGCTCTCCCTCGGAAACAAGCCATGATTAATATGCATGGTGTGCTGCTGAGGGGGAACTGTGTGCTCGGACATGGTAACATTCCATGTAGGCTCTACACTATGCCTACATGGATTTTAAATCTAGGGGAAGGTCTTTCGACCTATGTTATTTTGCATTTTGATTTTAACAGAGCATTTAAAAGAAATTACCATAATATTCTTCACTAAAAATGATCCTCCTTCATCTTGTTAGATTAAGTTATACTGCAGTTCACTAGCTGTCTATACAATAAAGCTTTCTGAATTATAACAAATATTTCCTTTTGAAGTTGGGATACATACAAAAGGTTACCCACAAAGCACAATGCCTGGATCATTGCCATTCTTTTTATATCAGAAAGAATCCTTGGATTTTGCCAAGCACTAACTTTATTCTTTATGCATATTACAGTGTAATAACTAATTTGCATAAACATTTCCACAACCTATAAAAAGTTGTACAGGTTTTTATTCTGATTTAGAACTAGCTAGCATAAGAAAGATAACTATAATGACTCAAACTACCCATTAAAGGTTGAATTCTGTGCAACATCCATTAGTTATGTGCCCCAATGGCAATCCTTTTTCCATTGGTAGTGTGCCTTCTTCTAGCCTAACACTTATCTTTATATGAACATATAGAAAACCAGCTTGATAAACCAACTCAAGTACACAAACCAACTCAGATATGCACACAGGCTCTGACATCTTCTAACAGAGGAAGCAAGTCAAGCTATATGCATTAACATTCTGATTTATGTGTTTGGATATGCATTTTCATTCATTGCCTTAAACACCACCTTAAGTAATGCTGTAATTCAGAAAACTAAAGACAGCACATTGCAAATTAATTATTCATTAGTCAAGCAGTAGAGCAACACCATTGTCTGGCATTAGAGAAGACATACTGGTTTCCAGTTTCAGCAAGAGCCTTGCTACTACTAAATTCATCTACATTCACCACCATTTAATCTGCTCAATTACTTGTACTGCTCTGTGTCTCTCCTTTAAGAAATAAACATGACATAGAAAACACATCATGTGTCCTACAAAAGCACAAAGGTACCATACTTTTCAAACTAACATCAAGTCTAGCAACTAGATAAAACGGATTCACCAAAATTTCACCTGCAATTTAGAATGCTTTACCACAAAGCCTCTGAAACGTGAATGACTATAGAGTATTTAAATAACTATAGAAAAGAAGTTACTGGAAGAATACTGATTTGCCTGCATTAAACGCCATGGCCATCCTTCTGGATTATATTCTACTAATTATAATACGTGGCTAACTGTAAATATTGTACAAATTCCCAGGGACTCATTAATATGCATGCATGCACACTTAGTCCCAAGCTTGCACATTTATTTGGCGAATGTGCAATGAGAAGTACTGCTCATTGAATATACAAGCTGTTAAGCATGCCTGCACTTTCAGAAGTACCTATTCATGATCAGCACAAGTGTTAGTGGTCAGGGAGAGGTGTCCAGAGGCTGAAGCACAGAAGATAAACAACAAGGTGTGCATACAGGCAAACCCAGTAAACAAGCACATGTGGAGAATATAATACAAGGCAAGGGAAAATTCAATGAAAAAATTAAAAGGCAGTGGAAGCTAAAAGAAAAAATTGTATATAATTAGATTAGTGCAAAAATAGCAATTATTTAAATATATTTAGACAAGCAATTCTGTCCATGTAGTGACACAGCACATGCAGACAGCATACTACAAGGCAAGGGCAACTTGAATGAAGGAGTTAGGAGGCAGGGAAAGCTAAAAGAGGAAAGTGTACTCAGATATCATTAGATTAGTGTGCAAGCAGCATTATTTAAATATAGTTTTATTTATACAAATACTTCTGTTAATTTAGTGACACTTACATATATAAAAAATGAATGATGGCAAAGAATGTGAGAGGGACAGAAAGCTACAGTGTAACAAAAGATAATACATTAGATAAGTGTTTATAAATTGCTGAGTTGAGGTAACAGGAAGAACAGTAGATACATTAGGGTGATATTTTCATATTTTTCAGTTAATGCACATCACATGTGTTTTCATAAAGTTATCTGTTGTAACCAACAGTATGCTGTATCCCCATCTAGCACATAAAACAAAAATAATTGAAACCTACAGCTGTTTTTTCCTGCACTTTAGAAATGGACATTTTTGTGCTATTTGTTGTCACTTGCAACCATCAAAAGGGTATTGTAAATGTAAACATGTATTAGCCAGCTTGTGTTTTATTAAAACTTTAGTATAAATACAGTGAAAAAAATAAATGTGTGCTTGCCGCTATACATCTTCTGTGGTATGCTCAGTAATTTTGTGTTGTTCCCAGGAATATATTGAAAATGCCTAGCTACACCTGTGAGGCAGGTGTGCGGAATTCTCATCCATGGTAATGTATACTGTGGGAGTGATCTAAGGTAATATATTTCATTATATGATTGATGTTAGAACATAAATCTACATTAAAGAATTGCAAGAGTGTCACTGCCTTATGTATATGAAGGAAATAAGTCTGATGGCAGTATACATACCTGTGACAAATGTGGGAATAATTTAGAAGAATCACAAATACCTATGCAATCATTGCAGTAGTAGTAACTGATGAAAAAAGCATTTCTTTCATTAACCTATATGTTGCGAAGAGGACAAACTTTTTAATATGATTTTTCTTGCATGCTGTGTATGTCTGTAGCAAAATACAGATAGACATGACTCCTACACAAAGGTGTCACATTGACCAGGATATAAGCAGAATAATGATCTGATGTATATAGTACCAGTTGTCTTTCTGTAGCGGATGTGACATACGTACATGCAAATGTGCCATGGCAGTGTGGCATATGCAAACAATGACTATAAATTAAGGTACAACGCAAGTGTAGTCAGTCCTCTGACAAATAGGTTTTGTTTCTGAATGTCATGATGTCTATCAATATGAACAGGATGTATTTATGTGTTTATCACAGATGGATAGGTAGTCCACACAAGGCTTGCAAAAAATAAAAGTCCATGCCAGCATGATGCCGTTAATGCCTCAGATAGTAGACAAATTTAGCAGATGTCAGGCTATAATTATTTGTGACCATGATACTTTTCTGCTGTTGTAATAAAAGATATGACATGTGTCCTTCCTATTGCAAGTGTCACACAGTACATGCTGACTTAAATAAGTGCATTAAAGTACAGATATGACTGCACTACACTGTAACTAATATTTAGCCCTGACGTAAGCCTTGTTAAAAACAATAGTAAGAACTGTATGACAATACAGTAACATACATCACACCCAGGTGAAACATTAACATGTATTGTTATGTGACCTGTTGAAGATTTACATTGCACATACACCAGATGTACACTGGCCTGTGACAAATATTATCCTCCCTGAGAGGTCAATAATTGCATTATGTGGACACCGGCAAAGCCAACATTCCAGAAACTAATTCAATTAAGTCTTGACAAAGGACATCAAATGACAACAAATATCTCATGACATTTTTACTGAATGTTCTCTTTGCCACATAGTGCGCATCTACTGTATCATTATACTTGGCATGCTCACAAGAAATTACAACAAAGAATAAAATAATCTCAACTACCCAACACAAACAGACAAGAAAAATATTATAACACAGGCCCACTCACACTTTGGAATATTTTGCAGCATGGCACAGGTTAAGAAATGTTCCTATTGTGCCTAGAGTAAGAACAAAACAATGACATTAATTAGTACATGTTTATATGAAATTATGCAATGTAAACCTTTACTATTGATAAAATAAATTATACCTAAGCGCATTCGCTGGCGTACTCAGCATTCATATCGTGCCAGACTCAAAATGGATAGGTAGCTAAAGACAGATCTGAGGGACATGTCTATCAACCATGGTTGCCACAGAAAGAGGTGTATCTTAAGTGTCATAAAGAAAACACTTGAAGGGATTATATCACTATCATATTATAATGATAAAGGATCACATAACATGGAGTGTGACACCTAAAGAATGTGGCTCTCTTACTGTATCATATAGACATTCTTTACATAAGCCATGCCTGTTTGTCACAATTTTCTAACAGAGAGAGGTTACCAAATTCAACCGCCTGCTTATAATATTACACACCCTACAGAGGTGTGTATTATTAACTGTGTCTACTGCAGGTGATAGCAATGATGTTTGTCACAAATAACATATATCAAGGAGTGAAGAAAGAAAGTGTTTTTGATGTTAATATATCCAATGTAAATTTGACTGAGTGACATAAAGGAAGTAGCTAGGTTACTGTTCACACAACTTTGAACAATCCAATATCACTGCTGGTTAGCCAAGCCACTCTGTTTGGTTAGCAGTGCTTTGCACACACTCAGTCCCAGATTCAAACCACAGTCTATTTGCATACATAGGCTATATAACTCAGTATTAATTGCATGCACCACAGGAATACTGTAAACACAAAAATCACAGAACAGCTATTTGACTGCTACGAAATCACCATGTTGCAAGTGGTTTATCCAACATAAAAATGGAGAGAATGAACTTAATACAATGCTGTGTCTGTCATATCAGTACACTCACATTATGTTATCCTTTGCTGGACTTGAACAACCACCTATGTAAGTCCACAAGCAAATGAAATGTGTATTAACCATGTCAGCCACAGAGAAGTCTTACCACAGCTGTGAGGCAGAACATATATAAGGTCATTGCTTCATATCATTGTTTTGCAAACTAGTTGTGTGACTTTAAAATAATGGTGGAGGTCCCTCCTTTTGTAATTGTACACATGTATAGCAATGCAATGACACAAACTAATAGTATTCATTCACTGTGGGGTTCAAACATGGACCTATGTTATCATATAAACTATATTATAATATGTAGACTGAACATGCCACAGAAGAAGTCTTACTGCAAGTGTGAGCTAATGTGTATTTGAAGCCATCACATCATATCATGGCTGCAAGACATATGTGTGACTGTAATTTGGTTAAAAAGTGGTGCAGTTGTTCTTCTTGTCACAAAATATTGCATGATGATAGGTGTACCCAAACACATATGTTGCATAATGCAGATATCATTGTGATGGTAGAATCAAAGTTATGCACAATGCATATTTAATCATGTATTTGAACAAATGGCTTACTAAGGCAAAAAGCTACAGAACAGTATCATTTCCTCACACCACAGGAGAATGCTTACTAAGAGGCTTCAGAAAGGCACATTGCAAATAATTGCATCATCATGTTTCATTAAAGGAGTTGCCTGTGCTAAAATTGGGAAAAAAGTGTTTAATAAGGAGTCTTCAGCTATACGTGGCACATCATTCCCACACATACTGATACAACTGAGTCTATGTAGCAATGTCTGCTTTCAAACCGACTACCTAACTAAAATTACATGCTAGAGAATGTTTCATGAATCACAAGCACCACACAATATATATTTGTTTACAACTATGACAGTGCACATTTGAATGGATGACATCATCATTATTTTAGTAGGGTGATGGGTCTGTTAAAAGGGAATGAAAGTGGTGGGAGAGCCCACTGACACTGTACAGCTATGCATCATATGTGTAGGTGAAGCCATTTCTACACAGGACAATAGAGAAATACACACTCACAGTAGTCACTCACTTCTGGATTTAAATCACCACCTATCTAGTTACACTGTCTAAAGAGCACAGTGTCAACAGCCTACACCACAGCAAAAGTCTGATTATAAGTGCACTTTTGAAAGCATTATCTTATCAGTGTCTTGGGAAAATGTTTTTTTCCAAGGATGGCAGAAGTTGATAAAATAGTCCCCTCCCAGTATAAATATGTCTCCTAAGTGGAAGCCTTCACAATGGGTCTTCTGATACTGCCAGTTCTACCTGATAGTACAGATATATACACTCAGTCATACACTGAAAGAAGTGTAAGACTCAAACCACCTACTTATCTAGTTTCACAATCTAGATAACAAATTATCAAAAGGAAGCACCACAGCAGAATCTGGATTGCAATATTGAGAGCCTACATGTCATTTCTTTTGTTCATGATGCCTGCCATTTACATTCATATTTCTTTTGTTGCCAGACACTTTACTTAATTTCCTTTTTATGTCTTATTTTTTAATTGCATAGAGGGATATGGCTCCCGAGTTATCTGGCCCACAAAAGTTGTCATTCACAGATGCAGAGAATGAGTTGATAGGGCAAGCCCTATGGTGACATGAATTGCATGTGTTAGAGACAAGCAAATCTAACAAGTCCTTTTTTGATTGTAGATGGGAGCATGTGGTCAATGATGTGAATGTTGTGGGAGGCCATGGCCATGATTACAGGAAAATCAGACATTGGACCAGTGATATGATCACAAAAAAAAAAATCAAAGAACCAAGCTGCTGCTATAGCACAGGAAAGGAGGGCTATTGGAGGTGGTTTTGCACTGAACCACCACTTACTGAGATGGAGGAGTTCCTATCCACTGCAAAGGTTGCATACAGTTCATCGGGAGGTTCCAGAAGATGCATAACATAGGTGCTGAAGTAGAAGATAACCAAATTGTGTCTACTAGTGACAGCGAGAGTGAGAGAGAGAGTAGTGGGGAGAAAAACAGAGTGAAATAGAGTCAGAGGGTTAGGGGAGAGAGAGAAGGAAGGTGGACAGAAAATTGTAGTCTAGGATGTTTCTTTTTGTGCAAATGTAAAGTGGATTTGTTGCTGTTTCTGTCTAGGCACATACGGTACTGATGTTCCGGGTCTATATTATGTTATCGAATGCTCATTTATTCAAAAACATAATAGTCAACCCCTAATTGTTGAAACCGTCAAATGTCGAACAACAAAAAAAAGTACAAAAACCCACCCAAGCAAGCCATTTAAACACTGTAAAAGCAGGGGGGGCAAGCCCCTCTGCATCCCCCTCATGGGTGGCTGCACCCCCTCACACCCCCACTACTTAAATATACCAACTCCAAGATCATCATACAGTACAATTAATGGAAAACTTCCATTTCCACACTGTACGGAGATCTCCATTAAAAAGTTCGACGTTTAACATTTTTGACAATTAGGGGTCGACTATTACATTTTCGAATACTTGAGTATTCAATAACGTAATACAGACCTAATTTTCCATGACCACTTGCAAATTGTAGGTACATATTTTTTTTCCTTTACTGTTCATAAACCTGTTTTAATTGCAGTTGCATCTATTATTGCTTAACTTAATTTTTACATAGGTTTGATCAGTTTTTATTCTATTTTGCTTTTTGTCATGCCAGATACGTTTTATCATAGGTGAACCTGGCAACAACACTGTGGAACTCCTATTGTTTGATGTCAGAGAATCAGTAGCCTCTGATGATGGTGCTGGTGATGAAGAGGCAAAGGTTGGGTATGTAGAGGGTGAACACAGTCAGTATGCCTACTCATATTCATGACATGGAGCCATCAGAGATAGGACAAGAAGAGGGTGACCCAGTTAAACAAGGTAGTATGGTTACTCCAGTAGAAGAGCAAGTTGAGTCTCCCCCAGCCATCACAGAGAGTGATATTTGTAGAGGTGCTTGGAAGAAGCCTATTATCCACCTTCTGCCTGATATTTGGTGCATCAATAGGTGCCATGCAATGTACATGTAGGGTCATCATGCAGGTACAGGCACATTCCACTAGGGCTTCTAAAGAAATAGTCTGAGTACTGCATGTTGTGCATTCTGACATGTTAGACTGCCTAAACCATGTGGGTGACTACTTGGGCAGAATGAATGACAGACTAGATCGAGCAGTGTCTGCAATGGAATGTCTTCCGGTGGAGGGTCAGCAACCACATGGCCAGAGGTGTGCTACATCATCAAGTGACACCTGACTTGGTAGTGCCAGATCCCGTTCCCATAATGGATTTCTTTCCACTGCTCCATCACTGATTGAGGTGACCACACCCTGACATGGTAGGTTACATGGTCATGGTTGTGGACATAGTTGTGATGAGAGCTTGTCCAGCAGATATTATTCAAATTTAATTAACAACTCAACTTCTGGCCAGCTCCATGGGACTAGCAGTGCAACCCCTCCTATTAGAGGCAGTTCTTAATGTTGTGGGCAGTGATGGTGAACTGACAGCTCTACCATGCATAGCTCACACCTGTCCAAGGTGCCAGAATGTATTGGTAGCACAACTGCTTTGATTGTGTTCATGCAGACTAACACACATTAAATATGATCCTCACTATACCACCTCACACACACAAGCAAGTTACATAAACATTACAACTGAATGATATAAATCTGCTGCTATTTGCCATGACAACTGTATACTTGCTGAAAAAGTGTTTATCACTCAAACACACTCACTTCTTTGGTGTCAGGCTTGCTCTGTTGTAATCCACCCTGCGCAAGTGATGATGACTGTGGCCTCCCCCTTGCATATTTCTTTGTGACTTAAGGTTGCCAATGTCTGATGCACTGAGTGGATATCTAATGCTTGCTGACTCAGATGCTTGCTTTAATTAAATGTATTGCAAAAACTGTTTATTTATATTTTTTTCCTGCTCAGTTGTAAATTATTTGTTATGTACTTCTTGTCCTTCATTATATTTAGTGTATTATTTTTCTAATACAGACCAATAAGATAGCAAATTACTGCTTGCTCCTAAACTTGTACAAATGATGCTAACATTGATCTGCTCACTGTTAGTTTATGTACACCGGTTAATTGAAATGTGTGATGTACATTACTGGGGAGAATCATATGTGTATATTGTATAAATCACTCACATGACACTGCTAAAGTTGAGCCATGTTTAATTTTAGTGACATAAATATTTGCATATGTGAGTAATCATTTATATAGCTCCTTTGTTTATAGGTTCAACACTTACCTTGCTTAATACTGCAGCTACAAGATGAGTCATTGGGGGATGACTCTGTCTGATGCTGACAGAAGGCAACTATTATATGGTTAAGTTAAGGCTGAGGACTTTTGCAAGCATCAGTTTCAATATTTGTGTATGCTTAGTATCTCAGATTTTTACTTTGGTAGTGATTGTGTGTGTTATCCTTTGCCTCTTAGCCACAACAATAGCATATCGTGCATGCCTACATCTGCTAGGATCATCTGCAGCTGGTGTTTTTTCTTCAGACTCATCATATACATCTGCTGGAGGTGCTGGCCTGCCTGTGGTCCTGGAAATTCTAGTCCTGGGCCTTGCTGTTCTTGTTGCACCTGCTTCCCGACAATTATATTGCGCAACATAGCACAGACTGTCAGTATTTTGGCAGTAGTGTCTGGGTTGTACTGCTGGGCACCATCTGATGCATCTAGACACCAGAATTTTGATTTGAGCAAGCTAGATACATGTTCTATTATATTTCTAGTTTGAGCATGGGCATCACTGTAGCCTTCCTCAGTAGGGTTGTGTTGGTTACTCATGGGTGCCATGAGCAAAGGTTCCAGTGCATAACCTGCGTCCTTCAATAGATTCCCTTGTGGAAAGTCACCCCTAGCAAACATTAGGTGCAGGTGACAAGTGTGCCATATATCCAAGTCATGAAAACTGCTAGAGTTACTATGCCCACATTGCAGATCATCCCTTGTGCATTACAGACCACCTGATAGGTGATGGAATAGTAGCCTTCCTGTTGATGTACTTCCTTCCTGGTTCAGCAGATGGGGATTTTATTACTATGTGCGCGCAGTCTATGGTCCCTAGAACCTCAAAGAAGTGTGCTCTGGCATAGAGTTATTGCATGGTTGCTGCTCTCTCCTCTGGGGTACATGGAACCTTGCATGTTGTAAGATTGCATTCACAAATTGATGTAATATTCTAGAGACTGAGGCCTGTGACACCCCTAATATATCTCCTGCACAGCCTAGGAAAAGTACCTGTATATAGTATATATAATGCTACACATATCTTGGTTTCCACTGGGATAGGCTCTCCACAGTTTCCTCAGAGCCCCATAGGTTCATAGCTTCATAGGTACATATCAGGCTAACGACCACTAGGGCCTTTATAATTTTAGCTGTGCAACTCAAATGTATCCCACAAGTTATATTGGGGTGATTGTTGGCTAAGATGATGATTTACTGACTACCTCTGTCCATCAGAGACATGGGAATCAGACAAGTGTTGATTTTTAATTTCCCATCCAATGGTCTAAGTTACACTTAAATAGGGTTAGAGAGGGACTTTATTTCACATGAATGGGGAGCCCATTCCAGAGAAAGGGAATTCTCTAAGATGCACATCTGCCTCTCCAACATGCCCTATTTACATTGCAAGTAAAATTTAGGCCTTCAGATCTAGTTGGTCTGATGCTGTTTGTTGCCAGATGTGCAAAAGGTTCATCAGAGCATGGTTCAAGGATGACTCATATACTAGGCATAGATCACCTCTCAGTAGTCTGTAGGAGACCGAGCATAGAAATAGGGATTTGAGGCAATCAGTATAAGGCATTGTGTTTGTGCCCTACATTCTTTTTGTAAGGAACCTTTGCAGGCAATCTAGTTGCTGTATGTGTCAGGTCAGGTACATGCCAAAGAGGCATACTCTATAATGTGTCTGATGAGGGGTGAGTATAGTAGGACAATGGCTTCCCTGGACCTAGATTTCATGCATTTGAGCAACATAGAAGGATTTTCTTATTACCTTGGATACATGTTGGTCGAAGGTCAGGTTACTATCTACATGTGTTTCCAGATCCCTGACTAGTTGGCTAACTCTTTAGGGTGTTTTATTGATGATGTAGTTTCCTGTGGTGACTGACTTCCTAAAAGGTACTATAATGCATTTCTTGGCATTGAATTTTAAGCCGTGGCTTTGGCACAAGTCATTTGTCTGTGTTAGACCTTCTTGCAAGATATTAGTGTCTTGAAGGGATTCTATAACTGCTCACAGTTTACAATCATCTGCAAACTTGATCAGCCAGGGCCTTTGACATTGGCCTTGACTTCTCAGATGTAGAAGCAAAGATGAGCAGGACCAGCACAGATATGCTCTGAGTTAGTGCAAAATGACAAAAAATACACTGAACCCACAGACATTGCCAACATCCTGGCAGAAAGGTTCAGTGGAAATTCCCCCCCCCCCTTCCCCTCCAAAAGAGCAAATGTCTATCCCAACAGAGTGTAGCCTTCCTGAGATCACAGATGCACAGGTGAGAGCTGCCTTCTCCAAAGCAAAAAACACAGCATCAATGGGACCAGACGGTGTCCCGGGCTGCGTCTTACACGAGCTCCAAGAAGAACTAAACCCTCATATAAAGCCACTGTTCAATCTCAGCCTTACTACAGGATATGTACCCAAGGAATGGTGCACAACAACAGTGGTCCCACTCCACAAAGGTGGTGCCACAACAGACCCCGGAAACTATCCCCCTATAAGCCTGACTAGCCTGGTCTGCAAAGCTATGGAGTGTATCATCATGGAAATCATAAACAAAGACATTGGGAACCTCCAGACACTGGATCCTACCCAATTCGGCTTTGTTAAGGGCAGATCTTTCCTCTTGAACCTGGTCAACTTCTTTGAAACAGTGACCAAAGCCATAGATGAAGGGAAGGTAGTCCACACAGCCTACCCGGACCTCGCAAAAGCCTTTGACATAATACCCCACTCAGGCATCATAAATAAGCTCACCAGCTTAAATATCAACCCCTATGTCACAAGATGGGTTGCAAACTGGCTCAGGGATAGAACCCACATGGTCAGAATAGCAGGTGCCATGTCAGACTCTAAACCAGTTACAAGTGGCGTCCCACAAGGCTCAGTCCTGGGACCTCTCTTGTTCGGTATATATTTCTCAGAGGTACAGGCTAACATGGGTGGACTATGGCTGACCAAGTTCACAGATGACTGCAAACTGGGTGCTGTAATCGACTCTCTGGCTGACACAAGCATCCTCCAAAAGGGTCTCACAGAGACGGATAACTGGTGCCAGAGCCATGGCCTAAAGCTAAATGCCAAAAAGTGCATAGTCATCCCCTTTGGGAAAAACAAAGTGCCCACAAATTACCACATAGGTGGTAATCCATTAGGTACGGAAGAAGTAATTAGGGACTTGGGGACCCAAGTAGGTAGCAATCTCTCCTTTGACCATCATGTTGCCAAAGTGGTTAGAAAGACCTTCTATATAGCCCACCTTATCATGAAAGGATTCACATCTAGATCAAGAGAGGTCATTGTGCCCCTCTACTCATCACTTATCAGGCCCATAATTGACTACAATGCCCCATTTGGGATGTACCTTACCTGACACCTGCAGCAACTGGAAAGACCCCAAAAGTACCTCACCAAGAGGATCAAGGGGCTCAAACAGACGCCCTGTGCAGCTCAGCTAAAGAAACTCCAGCTCTACTCAGTTGTGTACCACCTACTCAGAGGCGATCTGTGTCTGACGTATAAAGCCATGTCCAACCCAGAATTAATGGACATGCTTCACCTCAGGAAATCCAAATCCCTTAGAGCTACACGTTCCAGGTACTTGAACCTCAGCACAGAAATAAATAGGACATGCTGGAGGGACAAATTCATATCCCAGAGGCTCCCCTCACTCTGGAACAAAATCCCAATCCATGTTAGGCATAGCCCCTCACTGACCCTCTTCAAGAGAAATCTTGATGAGTGGATGAGAGATCATAAGTTTACCCCTGGGATCTCTTCTGTGTCTCTGCTTGACAGAGGTACAGTAAACTAACCTTAAAAGGACTACCTTCTGTGACCTACTATACAGGGGCACAGTCAACTAATCTAAAAGGGTGATGAAAGCCAAACACACTCTGGCTAGGCTTATAAATGCCCTAGGACAGATAGCCTAGTATCAACCTATGAACCTAAAGAACTTTGAGGAACTCCACTGGTGACTGGCTTCTTTGAGGGGTGGTCTCACAAATCCTAACTTCCTGGGTTGTATCTGTGAACCAGATTGCTATCGAGCATGTTATAGAGGGGTTTATGCCTAATTCCATAAATCTGCTAACAATGCCTGGGTGGGGTATTGTATCAACTGCCTTAGCCAGGTCAAGGTAGGCAATATACATTGTTTTATGTACTTCCATGGCCTTGGTAATCTTCTCAAAGAAGTCCACCAGGTTCAGTAGGTATGACCTTCCTTTGACAAAGCCAAACTTGGATGGATCCAGTGTTTGAAGGTCTCCTATGTCTTTGTTGATCATTTTCATGATTATTCTTTCCATGGCTTTGTTTATAAGACTAATCAGAATAATGGGTCTGTAGTTTCCAGGATCTGTGGATGGTCCAACCTGATGAAGAGGGATGACTGTTGCAGTTCTCCTTTCTTGTGGCAAGAGGACTGTTTTAAGACTATAGTTAAACATTAACTCCAATGGTCCTGCTAAGTCATATTTTAGACTATAATGAGGATAGCAGAGGCTGCATATTTCATCTAAGGTATCACTGTCCACCCTGTATCACTCTACAATTTCTGTAGTATGCATTCCCTGATAAGTCAAAAGGGGTATGGACACTATTCTCTTTCTAGGCCAAGGTCTGACAGCAGCAACAACTTGCATTAAAGCCTTTGGCACACACATGTTAATGCTATGAAAAATAATGTTAAGAGTTGTTCTTTTAAGTGTCTTCATGTTTGTATTCCAAATGATATTGGAACTGAGGGCAAAAGGGAACACTGAGTACACCTGTGCAGTTTAGATATTCCTGAATAGCTCTGCCATGTTGGATTACTTAATTAGTATGCAACTTTGTTACTTATGAAATTGTCCATAATAGACTTAAAGGTAAAAGTAAAAGAAAAAGTCATGGACATTCTGAATTGCCATTTAGCTGAAACACCTAATATTCTTAAGGAATAATTTGCATATACCTTGTGTTGCCTCTGATACAAGAGGTTTAAGGTATCACACAGTGGAAAGTGGAGCTTTGCTAGAGTTTTCTTTTTGTGTTTTTAACCACTTTGTTTTCCTGTGTGGCCTTTATACTGATTGTTTAGCTTGTTTTGAGGGTGGGTGCAAAGTGTAGAGCTGGTTAATGAATAACAAACAGAGCACTAAGTTTGGGAGTTCATGAATCCAGCCCATTGTATATGTTGCAAATAGTGTAAAAACGTTATACATTCAATTACTGTTTTTGCATATCTGAAATTAATTTCAGTTTTCCAAATGATTTATTAGTTGCATTCATATACTGTTTAAATTAATGTTGCTACACCAAGTGTTGCTGGGACCTCTTCTTCCATACTATACATCTGTCTTTTACCACAATTAAATATGTGAAACATGCATGTATTATTTAGCATATTTCTGTATGCATTTCTTTAGGTTTACTATACATGTACCCTCTATAATGTGTACTCTTTGATAAATTAATGTTTGTAATGTTATGTTGTTCTTACCTTTGCCATTTCACTCAAGACATGACTTCAGATGGTCTTTGGAGGATTTTCCCCTACCTGGTTAACAAAAAATAAATAAGTAAGCAAATATGCCTTTATTTAAATTCTCTTTCCTACCAGGTAAGAGGGTCCAGCTGGTCTGAAGACTCGTTTCAGGTCAAACTGCATACAATACATTATAGTACAGCTGCAATGATTTTAATTACACATAGTACCAGAGTAGATAGGTACAGAATGATGCAACAAAGATGCAAATACAGATTAATTTACATTATAGGACAAGACATACCTCTGGATTCACTATCCTCCCACGCAGGACTAGCTTAGTCCTGCACAGAAGCAGCTGTTTAGGAGCAGGACGGCAGCGCGCCATGCATATTAATGAAGGTGCATTGCCTGAGCTCTTAATCTTACACAGAGCATGTAAGAGTACAGGGGGCATGTCTGAGAGCAGAGCTCTCAGAATATACATGCCCTTGCAATGAAGAACAACAGACAAGTCCTAAAAGAATGAGCAAGACCGTTCATAGGTGTATGCATACCCCCAGCAACATCTCCCCACATGTACAAGAGCAATAGTTAAAACAACAAATATAAAAATATTTTTTTTATGAAACAGATGAAATGTAACTGTAGGTGCATGGGTTTGTCCGTTGCTTAGCTACGGTTAATGCAGCTTAAATGCAGAAGAGGATAAAAAGCAAGATATATGCAAATAAAGCAGTATAGCAAAAGTGTAGTGAGCAGAGCATACGCCTTATGAGCAGCCATTCCCGGTTCGAGTCCCACTACAACACATTCCATTTTCCATATCAAATCACTTTATGACCAATACTTTTAGTTGCATAACCTACTAAATAACATATATTTGTGAACTGGAGTACTGCATTAAATGCATATTTGCAGTGTCAGTGTCATAATGTTGCAAAGTCCACAGATAATCACATGTGCCCCATACAGTATATGTACACAGGATTCAGGGATATAAATGGAAGGTAAAATGTGTAATGAATGATAGCTCCATACATCTTCCAAATCCCCCACCTTCCCAAGAACCATTAGACATTACTGTCTAAAATAGTGCAGTGGTAAGCGGGAGTAAGCACTAGTAAGCAAGTGTAAGCACAATTAAGCAGTGGTAAGCAGGAGTAAGCATATATAAGCACTAGTAAGTGGGTTTAAGCCTGTTTGCATGGAGGTAAGCAATGCGCACACAGGTTAAGCAATATTGAAGCTAACTCTCTGTAAGCATATTTAAGCGGAGGTTAACTTCTTAAAAATGCCTTAATCATTCTGTATGCGACAGCTGCTGTTCTGGCCAGAAACAAAATAAATAGCCTTTTTCAGGTCTTGAACCCAGGACCCTGTACACTATAGTCACAGTAGTTAACCACTAAGCCATCACAGCAGTACATAAGATTGAGTTATCACAAAACAAATTCTCACTATAGGAAAATCAAACTGAACATGTGAAAGGAATCTATATACAGTCTTATCTTCTATAACCTACCACATAACCTAAATATGTGAACTGCAATACTGCAGTAAGCCCAGATGTGAGGTGTAATTGTAATAAAGTGTTGAAGTCCCCTAATAAACACAAGGACCCCATACAGTGTACATACTCATGAATCATGGATACCAGACACATATATAACATGTAATGAATAATAAATCAATGCCAAAAAGCAAATATAATGCAAATTAAATATTAAGCACCGCTAAGCATTGCACAGGCCAGCTTAGTTGGTGTAAACAATGTGTAGGCCAGCTAACTCAATTTGCCCATTGGTATACCCCTTTAAACAATGTCAAACTTAGGTAAGCAGATGTTTGCCCATAGCCTAGTCTTTTCAAAACTGTTCAATCATGGCAAAGTGTGGGAAATTGGCCCTATTTAAACCCAACAGGTGGGAATACATCTCATAACTGGTTGTGGCTTCCACTTGCAGGAACTATGTCTGGAATGGGAGAGGATGTGCACTTTCAGGCACAGTGCTGGGGCATCCAGGAGTCCAGAGTCATGGCAGGACTCCTTGTCAAAGACCATGAGCAGAGACTGCTGCAGGATCAGTGCCAGGGTTCCCAATATAAAGCAAAATCCTGGGACCTTCTCACCCGTGACCTCACCAATGCCACTGGCATACTCCAAACTGGTAAGCAGATCAGGCATCACTATGCCGACCTGAAGCGGTGAAAGGGGGATCTCTTGGATCAGTGGATCCAAGAGGCTAGGAGTACAGGGTAGGTACTATCTACCTGGGTCCCCAGATCTCTTATTACCTCTTCTATATTAAGGGAGCTGCCACCTATGTGGTAATTCGTGGGTGTTTTGTTTTTCCCAAATGGGATGACTATGCATTTTTTGGCATTTAGCTTGAGGCTATGACTTTGACACCAGATGTCCATCTCAGTAAGGCCCTTTTGGAGGATGTCCGTGTCAGCTGAAGAGTCAATTATGGCTCCCAGTTTGCAGTCATTGGCGAACTTGGCTAGCCATAGCCCTCTTGTGTTTGCCTGTACTTCTGAGAAGTATATGGCAAACAGTAGGGTTCCAAGGACCAAGCCTTGCAGGACACCACTTTTGACTGGTTTAGTGTTGGACCTGGAGCCTGCTATTCTTACCGTGTGAGTTCTGTTTGTAAGCCAGTTGGCAACCCATCTCATGACATAGGGGTTTATGTTCAGGCTGAATAGTTTTTCTGTAATACCTGAGTAGGGAATGGTTTTGAAAGCCTTGGCGAGGTCAAGGTAGGCTGTGTGAACCACCTTTCCCTCATCTATGGCCTTAGTGACTGTCTCAAAGAAGTCAACCAGATTTAGTAGGCATGATCTGCCCTTAACAAAGCTGAACTGGGTCGTTTCAAGTGTTTGGAGGTTCCCAATGTCTTTGTTAATGAGTTCCATGATGATGCGCTCCATAGCCTTGCAGACCAGGCTAGTCAGGCTTATGGGGCGATAGTTACCAGGGTCCATTGTGGCCCCTCCTTTGTGGAGATGAATAACTGTTACTGTGCACCATTCTATGGGCACCTAGCCAGTGGAGAAGCTGAGGTTGAACAGCGTGTTTAGGTGGGGGGTTAGTTTGTTCTATAGTTCATGTAAGATGCAGCCTGGGACACCATCTGGCCCCATTGATGCTGTGTTTTTGGCCTTTGAAAGGGCTGTTTTCACCTGTACATCTGATTTCTGGGACACTACACTTTTCCGGTATTGTTGTGGGCCCTTTTGGGGGTAAGAGGTGGGTGAAGTTTGCACTGAATCTATCTGCCAGGATGTTGGCAATATCAGTAGGTTCAGTATGTTTTGTTCTATTTTGCACTAGTTCAGTGCATATCTGAAAGTTGCCACTTAGATTCTTAACATAGCTAAAGAAGGCTTTGTGGTTATCTTTTGAATCCTTGGCTATTTTCTTTCAAAGTTAGCCTTGGGTAATTTTATGAGGGACCTTAGTTTCTTACTGATACTGATCAGGGATGTATTTCCTTCTTGGGATTTGCTTTTTTTCTGAACTATTTTTCTCCTTCTATTGTATAACCTGTTTATGGCAGGGGTCCACCAAACTGGTTTCCTTCTCTTAGAAGAGTGAGTCTTCATTTTGCTAGGGATGGTATGATCCATGCATCCTTTAAGGTGCTCATAGAGTGCATTTGTAAAGGTTTATGCATCTTGGGCAGCATTATTCTTTAGAGCGGGAGCTGTGAAACTTACCACCTCTGTCTTAAGTAAGGTGAAGTTTGCTTTAGAAAAGTTTTTTTTTTACTGTGGTTTCCTTAGTTGGGGGTGGTGGTGGGGTGTGGTCATCCAGAGTGATTAGTTTATGGTCTGATCTAACCGGTGATGGGTTGACCTCTGGTGTGGAACACCTGTCGCCCATGTTGGTGATGACCAGGTCCAATATGTTTTCACCTCTGGTAGGGGAGTTTACCAGGGTGTTTGAGTTGATGAATTCTAGGAAGCACTGGGCCTGGGAGTTTGTACTCGAGTAGTTTTACCAGTTAATGGTAGAGTAATTGAAATTGCCCAATATCAGGGTGTTTGGTAGGACCTTCATGTTTTTCAGTGTCTCCAGAAAGGTGAAGTGGTGGTCCTGGGTCATGGAGGGTGATCTGTAGCAGGCCACAATTTTCATTGGAGATTTGCCTGATATTAGTTGCAAAATGATGATCTCAGAGGTATTATGCTGCACCACTAAGCTGGAGGTGTAGGTATCCTTGATGAATATGGATACACCCCCTCCTTTTGTGTTTCAGTCCATGTTCTTTGGCCGAAACGTGTGGTATGAGTTGTAGCCTGGTAGTGCTGGGGTGCTCTCTGGAGCCTTGAACCAGGTTTCAGTTACTGCACAGATGTCGATGTTCTTCATACTGAGGAGTGCTTTGAGTACATGCATTTTGAGATTTAAACTCTTGGCGTTGAGTAGCATAACCCTCAGTTTTTTGTTAATTGTGCTGTTTATGGAGGTGGGTTTGACTTTTGAGCCTTGCCTAAAAAAGGTACTATGGGGGCAGCAAGAGCCTTAACCAGTATTCGAAAGCCTAGGGATGATATGTGCAAGCTGTCTCTTGCAAAGTAACGCAGCTTATCGAGCATGTCATCCCAGGCTGACAGACACTGGATCCCCTTTGAATGACACCAGAAGCTTAGTCAATTGTTGAAATTGATCATTTTTGCTTTATACTGAGGTATCATTCTTGGTGAGGGCAGGATGCTACTCAGGGTCAGGGTCATACCAGCCTGGATTACATGATCAGAGAGTTCTTCCATGTCTCTTTTCATGTTGTCCAGGGAAGTACATCTCAGGTCATTCACACCAACATGAACAATGACAGAGTCATATTTGTACTTTTTCTGGAGTGACCTGAGTGCTTATGTTATGTAGCAGATTCTGGCTCCAGACAGGCAACTAACAGTAACCTTCTGCTTGTCCAGCCTAGTGAGTGGGACGTCAGTGTGCCTGACTATAGAGTCACCTATTACTAGTGTGTTAGGTATGTTATTTCACCTTAAGGGCTGTGATTGTGTGGCACACTGATTTTGTGTTTTATGTTTTGTCTGGTTTGTGACAGGAGGTGTGGGTTGTTTGGATGTTTGCTTTGGAGGTCTCTGATTCTTTTGCGGGTTTTTATTTAGAGCCTCTGAGTATGATTTTGTGTATTTATGTGTATTTTTTCCAGTGCTGTTTTAGTAGGTCTATGTGTGGCTGGAGGTGTGGTGCAAGTGTTAACCTTCTCCTCTTGACTGTTTGTTCCAGTCTAGGGTGAAGACAGCTTAGTCTCCAGTTTAGCTGTATAATTGCATCTCTCGCATATGTTAGTGTTTTGGGGTAGGAGGAGAGGCTTGTCTGTGTACATGAGGCAGTTGTAACATTGGCTCAGGATACCCAGATTCACCAGCTGGACTGGAGTGTAGACCTGAAATTGCCCTTTGGTCATGCCTGAATAGTAGGGTGAGCTGCTTAGTTGCTTGGTTGGTGAGGGGTGAATAAGGAGCCTTGCCCTGCTGGGCAATCAAGTGTCAGGGTATATTACTGCTTGCTATTAGGTCTGAGCAAGTTCTGGGCTTTAGGATGCTTTCTGAGTGCTTAGGTTGAGAGTTAGACTAGTTTCAAGGGAAAAACTGAAGAGGAAACTTAGGGGAGCTGGGAATAATTTAACCGTAGTTAACCAGTGCTGCCCGGCATGCAAAACCGTGCAAATGCATTTTTTATAGTAGGGAATGAAAGGGAGAAAAATTAGCCCAAAATTACCAATAAACTACTAACATCTGGGCTGGAACCACTCCTCCAGGGACAGATAGGCTGCTCAAAGCTCCCCTCTCTCACAGGTGAACAGAGAAACTTCCCTCTATCCAAGTAAGGTATGGGCAACTCAGAAACTAGTATCACAGCCCTGAATTCAACACTAGCCTGAAAACTGGACTATACTAACTTAGAAAGCTGGAAAACAAGTTTTTTTTTGTTTTTTTTGTTTTTTGAAAAGATAAGGCAAAAACAGTAAAAAAATACACTTAAAACAGCTTTAAATGAGTACAAATGATCAGAAAAGGCTATCACACTTTAGCGTGTAGCCTACAACAGTTAAACAAATTATTTAAACAAAAATGACTTTTTAAAAGTGCAGGCAGTCAAATAAGTACAATATGTGAAAAAACAAGCTTTTAAATCACAATAAACACTGGAAAATCTGTGTTTAGGCAGAAAACAGTTAAGTAGAGCAAGAAAGTACAGAAAACTGATACTTAATCACTCCAAAGTCTCTGTTATAAGCTAGAAGGCTTGTATCAGTTTAAGGCTTTCTAGTGCTACTCAGTAGGTTAGTTACAGGAAAGATGGGAAAGAAGCGCAGATGTGGTCTTTTAAACCAGAAAGTTGAAAGAGATGGACAAACTGTCCAAATGGTCAATAAACTACAATTTCTGGGCCAAGAACCATTCCTATCATGGTAGACAGGCTACCTAGTGCTTACCACTCCCACTGATAAGGTAGAAGGCTTTCCTCCAACACAGAATCTTGCAGGGCTCAGAAGCTTACCAACAGTCCTGGATATAGCAACTCTGTATCTGGAATAGGCTAGTTACAGGAAAGGTGGGAAAGAAGCGCAAGTGTGGCTTTTAAACCAGAAAGTTGAAAGATATGGAAAAAAACTGCCCAAGCGGGCAGTAGCTACAATTTCTGGGCCAGGAACCACTCCTTTTGGGGTAGATAGGTTACTTAATGCTTACTACTCCCACTGATAAGCTAGAAGGCTTCTCTCCAACACAGAAAGGCTTGGGAGGGCTCAGAAGCTTACAAAGAGTCCTGGATACAGCAAATCTGTACCTGGACTAGACTAGTTACAGGAAAGGTGTGGAACAAGTACAAATGCAGACTTTTAAGCCAGCAAGTTGAAAGAGATAGAAAACTGCTGAAATGGCCAAATAAACTACAATTTCTGGGCCAAAACTCACTCTTCCCATGGAGGATAGGCTATCTAGTGCTTACCACTCCCACTGATAAGCTAGAAGGCTTCCCTCCAACACAGAAAGGCTTGGGGGGGCTCAGAAGCTTACTAACAATCCTGGATACAGCAACTCTATAACCAGACTAGGCTAGTTACAAGAAAGGCAGGAAACAGGTGCAAGTGCAGCTTTCAAACCAGAAAGTTGAAAGAGATGGAAAAACACTGCAAAAACAGCCAATAGCTACCATTTCTGGGCCAGGGACTACTCCTCTTGTGGTAGATATGCTTCATGATGCTTACCACTCCCACTGATAAGCTAGAAGGCTTCCCTCCAACACAGACAGGCTTGGGGGGCTCAGAAGCTGACAAAGAGTCCTGGATACAGCAAATCTGTACCTGGACTAGACTAGTAACAGAAAAGGCAGGAAACAACTGCAAACATAGGCTTTTAAATCAGAAGGTTGAAAGAGATGGAAAAGCTTCCCAAACGGCCAATAAACTATATTTTCTTGTCCAGACACCACTCCTCCTGTGGTAGATAGGTTACTTAGTGCTTACCACTCCCACTGATAAGCTAGAAGGCTTCTCTCCAATACAGAAGGGCTTGGGGGGCTCAGAAGCTTACCAACAGTCATGGATACAGCAAATCTGTACCTGGACTACACTAGTTACAGGAAAGGCAGGGACCAAATGCAAAACAGGCTTTTAACCAGAAAGTAGAAAGAGATGGAAAAACTGCCCAAACGGCCAATGAACTACAATTTCTGGGCCAAAACCCACTCTTCCCATGGTAGATAGGCTACCTAGCACTTACCACTCTCACTGATAAGCTAGAAGGCTTCCCTTCGACACAGAAAGGCTTGGTGGGGGGGATTCAGAAGATTACCAACAGTCCTGGATACAGCAAGTCTGTATCTGAACTAGACTAGTTACAGGAACAGCAGGAAAGACGCTTAGAATTTTTTTTTTTTTACAGAAAAGCAGCTAAAACAGCAGTAAATACAATTAAAATTGTAGTGCAGACCAGTACACCCAAGCGTGCAGCAACACTATGGCAAATACAGTTCAAATAAATATAATTAAATTAACAAATGACTAAAAAACAAGTGCAGAAGGCAGTAAATTAGAAGGCTACTAACAAGCAGTAATAAGTGCAGAGTAAGAACGACTGAACAGATAACAGCACACAGAACAGCAACTAAGACAGTTACAGTAAAAAAAACAAAAACAAAATGTATATATATATATATATATATATATATATATATGTATATATATATATATATATATATATATATATATATATATATATATATATATATATTTTTTTTTAGGGAGGGAACAGAGCAGGATTAAGAGGCTACAGGGGTTGCCTTTCCCAAATGCTCTCTTTGTACAAAGTAAGAGTGCCTGAAATCAGAATATGATCTCACTGCACTCAGTTGAGTGAACAAATTAGATGGGCCCAGAAGGAGTATCCAAATACAAATCTACAAGAGGGGCAGGCAATTTCAAAGCCACCAACATTTTCAACAAAACAAGAACAGGGAGGGTGGGTGTGGAACTAACTGTAGAGGAACAGCCACAACTTCAGTTGAGTTAATATTCAGTGAGAAACACAAATAAATTAAATACAGTACTATATGAAAAAGAGCAGCTAAAAGTGTACTTAAATTCACTTATACATCTAGTTGATTTCAGGTAGATCTTAGCCAGCCAAAGCTCAGATATTAAGCAGAGATAACCCAAAATGTACCACTTATATAAGGCAGGACAGAATATCAGTGATGAGGTGAAACTACCCCCCCCCACTGCTATCAATGACTACACAGAAATTCTAACAAGTACTCTGTGGAGAGACAGCCACTACTTCGGTTGAGTTGATATTCAGTGAGAAACGCAAATAGATAAATTAAATACAGTACTATATGAAAACGAGCAGATAAAAGTGTACTTAAATTCACTTATACGTCCAGTTGATTTCAGGTAGATCTTAGCTGGCCAAAGCTCAGGTATTAAGTAGCGATAAGCCAAAATGTACCACTTATATAAGGCAGGACAGAATATCATTGATTAGGTGAAACTAAACCCCCATTGCTATCAATGGCTACACAAAAATTCTAACAAGTACTCTGTAGAGAGACAGCCACAACTTCAGTTGAGTTAATATTCAGTGAGAAACACAAATAGATAAATTAAATACAGTACTATATGAAAAAGTACTGATAAAAGTGTACTTAAAGGCTGTGTGCATCACTCCACTACCTATTTAATAATTGCCAGCTCATGTATATTATGGATAGGTATGGATAAATATTCCTCTTATGTCCTTCACAGTGGCAAGTGAGCAGACTGTGAACCAGGAGACCCATGGATGTCGCTTGGAGAGGTTGTGATGTGAGGCAGGTTAGTAATACGTTTGTATGTACTGTCATAGGAAATAAATCTAAAAGTATTAGTAAGTTAATTGCCTGTATAAAATCTGTATTGTTTAAGGAAAGTACTGCATACACCAGAGAATATGACAGGAAGAGTCTCATATAGGTTGTATGTAAATAAAAGCATAATAGCCTGACAATGAAGGTCTAACTACTGGACTGCATGTGTTTACTCTGGTATCATATGGTAATGTAGAGTTGCAATTACTTAATGGTACTTTTGTATTAAGCACTGTTACCCACACTGTGCGACATAAATAAAATGTGCAGGAATGTCTGTATATGACCCAGAGGTCATTTAGTACAACTGAGAGAGACATAGACAGAAAACAGTCGAAAGACAGACAACAAAATCCAAATAGCACATGCAACTGAGGTGTGAACTGTTGTATTGTTAGAACACACAGCCATGGTTCGAGTGGTAGCAGTCTGCATACAGAATCATACCCCACAACTGTACAGATATGTCCAGAATGTCCAGTGAATTGGCCCATATCTGCTGCCTGTCACTCTGTCCTCCTGGGAAATCAGTGAAATGATCCCAGACGTATAGGCAACAAACAAGAAATACAACTGATTGTCACACATCTATAAGAACAAACCTGCCACTCTAGCAACTCCCCAAACTGTTATAAGAGTAATAAGCCAAATATGTCCCATCTACACCCCCATGTTGTCAAGCTGTCATCAGAGTATGTACAGTAACAATGTGAGATGTATGTGCATAATACTAATGTGGAATCTGTTACTTTGTGTGGCAACATTCAGGAAGTTCTAACAAACATTGCTCCCACAGGTCCGTCAGATATGATCACTGTGTACAGAAATAAAAGACTGATACCCTGTACTAGTACTGTTTACTTTGGTATTGTATGTCACTGTTATTGTTGCAGCTGCTCTGAATAATAAGGTATTACTCATCACTGTCGCCCACACTGTGCTACATAATATAACTGTCTACAACATCCTGTATAAGAGTGTTGTAATACAAGGTCAGAATGTAAAACCACAGGAGAGTTATAGACAGAAATCAGATAAGAGATATACAGTAATGTCTATATAGCACACACAGCTGTGATGGACAGTGTTTTAGTGTTAGCAGACACAGCCATGGTCTGAATCCCAGGAGTGGAAGTAAGTGTCCTACAGAATCATACCACACAACTGTACAGATATGTCCAGAATGTCCAGTATATCACACACATATCTGCTGCCTGTCACCCTGTCCCCATGGGAAATCAGTAGGATGATCCCATATGTTTAGGCAGCAAACAGGAAATACACCTGATTGTCACACATCTATAAGAACAAACCTGTTACACTAGCAACTCCCCAAAATGTTATGAGAGTAATAAGCCAAGTATGTCCCATCTACACCCCCATGTTGTCAAGCTGTGACTAGAGTGTGTACAGTAAAAGAGTGAGATGTATGTGCATAATACTAATGCGGATTCTGGTACTCTGTGTGGCAACATTCAGGGAGTGCTAAAAAAACATTGTTTCTGCAGGTCCATCAGATACGAACACTGTGCCTAGAAATAAAAGACTGATACCCTGTGCTGGTACTGTTTACTTTGGTATTGTACAGCATTGTTATTGTTGCAGTTGCTCTGATTAATAAGATATCACTCATCACTGTCACCCACACTTTGCTACATAATATATCTGTCTACGGAATCCTGTATAAGAATGTTGTAAGTCACTAAAGTTTGAAGAGGACATATGTCCTGGTTCACCAGCATGTGGTCAAGTCATGACCAGAGTCTGTGCAAAAAGAGATGGACAGGTATGTGCATAACATCAACCTGGAATCTGGGAGTATGTGCAGAAACAGTTAGTTAGTTTTAACAAACAATTCCTCCACAGGTATACAAGGTAAGAGGTGTATACTGCAGGTAAAACCAGCTCATGTGTATAGTTGTCAACAGCCATACCACTGTCCAAACTAAGGCAATAGGGTAGTGTAGTAATACTTGTAGGTTACAGATAACAGCACTGACTAGGAAAGTAATGCAATCTACAGGAATATACTAGTTGTTAATTGGCATCTTTCTCTCTACCCCACCATATCAGCAACAATAAACTAAATACCCAACTCAATTGATACATGATGACTTAACTGTAATGTTGGGACATACGTCCTATTGTTTGATAATTATTTAAATCTGTTGCTATGCATGTGCTATGTTGAAATACTCCAACATTGGTGGCATGGTGCCATCAATGTACCTGCATGCTGTTGTAATTACCACTGTGGTCCCATATATGCATGTGTTTTGTTTGCTATGCAACTGTTCCATATCTGGTCTCTGGGTTAATGGGAATATCTATGGATGCTGTTATACCTAATCCTGGAATGTGTTGACTATTACTAACCCACATATGTTGATAAATCATAAACACCACAGCACATATGGGAATGCGGGTCCCAGCAGACCTACCTGTCCCACCTCAGCTGGCCATGGCACCAACCCAGGACCTCCTTGTCTGTTGGTGCTGCACCAGCTTTGGGTGGAACCACCTCAGAGGATGGGGATTGCCCCCCTGAGAGGGGGCATGGACAGGAACCTGCCACCCATCGACAGGTCTGGGTCGTGGTGCATAGCGAGCTCAACCAGGAGTTTGCAGATCTGCTATGCCAGCTCGAGGGCCATGTGTCATGACTAGAGGGTCAGCCTGGCACTTTGTCTCAGCCCCCCAGCACAGCCACCTTCGGGGCTGTGAAGGTACAATGGTGACTGCCCATGGGTAAGGACCTCAGTCCCACTGTTTCCACTAGGGGGCTCATGGGCTTCCGATTTCCCAACACCCCTCCCCATCAAGGTGTTTACCTCCCACATGTGTCATATACTGCCCCTGTATGCCTCTTGTTTGTCTTGCCAGTTAACCTACACAACCTAACTCCCCAAATATACCTACTATCCCTCCCCAACATCCCGCTCTCACCTGAAAAAAAGGGTAATTTGTTCCCCCAAAAAAAATCTCACCCCATACATAGCTGCCCATTTTACACACGTGTCCACTGGACACATGTAATCTGGGCTAATTGGCATCACAACATATTATTGTTGTCCTTACCCCTCTCTCAGGGGATGGAGTGTCCAAATCTATCTCCAAATTCAGTGTATATGCACCGCTGTTGCTGTAGAGGAAATGGGCAGCTATGAACTTTCCCTATACCCTTCCTGCACATCCCTAGCTATTTTCCCTATTGTCTTCCCCTCTTTGTGCCCCTTTTTCACCACTTTCCTATCAACCATTTTTTCTTTTCTTTAAAAGAAATTAGCATGGGGTTAAGTGGGAGTAAGCACTTTTAAGCAGCAGTAAGTGGGTTTAAGCTTGTTTGCATGGGGGTAAGCAATGCCTACACAGCTTAAGCAATTTAGAAGCTAACTGAGTATAATAAACTGTAACCGGAAGCTAGCAGTGCTTACCTCCAAGCACACTCAAGCAAACCTGCTTACAACTGCTTAAAAGTGCCTTAATCACTCTGTATCCAACAGCCCTTGTTCTGCCCAGCAGCAAAATAAACAGCCCCTGCAAGGCTTTAAAACAGGATCCTACACACCATACCCAAAGTGATTTACCACTAAGCCATGTGAGATCTACATAACCCTGATGTTTTCACAAACATATCATCCAGCACAGTCATTTAACAGTACAGGAAATGTATTTAAACATGTAGATGTGTGTGTGTGTGTATATATCTTTATACCTAAATAGATATACATAACTATATATATATATATATATATATATATATATATATATATACATTATATATATTTTTTATATATATATATATATATATATATATATATATATATATATATATATATATATATATATACATTATATTTTTTATATATATATATATATATATATATATATATATATACATACATCTGTAGAGATATATGTCTACATATATATGTAAGCATAAATATATATCTATATATGTATACACAGACATATATCTATAGATATAAAAGAGAACATAGCAAAAACATATATGTCCACATGCACTGTTAATGGGGGTGAGGGGACCCAAGCAACATATGTTTTGTACATATAGATCCCCCCACAGCCAAACACGTCTACCCTGCAATACAGTACCAATGGTTGCAAATACCATAACCAGGACCTAACACAACTTGGGCACAAGATGTTAACAGTACTCCATCCCACCTGTATGATGTCAGGCTGGTATCAGTAACATATTATGCAGTACAGTCTGGCAGCCATAGGGAATGTACAATATGGAAGCAATCAACATTCCTAAGATACATGTACCCAGACACATATATGCATATATATATCTATCTATATATATATATATATATATATATATATATATATATATATATATATATATATATATATATATATATATATATATATATATATACACACATATATATGTAACTACACATACACACACAGATATGTATAGGAAGATACCTATGTAGAGAATGCACACAATATGGAACAGCCACTATGCCTACAATTGCCACCTTGCCAACTGGACACTGTATGAGTCACCCATATGAATGAAAATTGTTGCCTGCAACATATTCCCACAGAGAGGTCAAAGGATATAACACCACACACAGGTTTGCATACATGGGAATACATTATCTGTGCACTATTACAGTTGTATATGCCATGTCATATAGCTGTTGAGACTCTGACATACATATAAACAGACTAATGTAACTGTTAAACAGATACATTAATACAGTATTCTGGAAAGGTTTACATATGTTGCTGTCCAGGCCAAGGTCTTCATGTAGTACAACAGTAAAGACAGACTGGGCCACAGGATAACAATAAACCAACAGTAAGTAATGCAGATGTATAGTCCAGCAGCCTCTATCTACACTCTGTACACAATCCCTAGGGGGTAAAGACCTCAGTTAACACAATGGGATGTATCTGTTACATAACAAGGCATAACTGACATAATCACAAGCACACTGACAAACAGAACAGTCTGTATGGCAGGAAGCAGTAAGCCTGCAATTACCCAAGTTGAATTGTAAGGTAATGTACATCCAGATACCTTAAGGCAACTTACCCCTGATACCCCCACATCTTGTAACAGCCTAGGTTAGTTATAGGGCATCCCCCATAGACTGACATACAGGGCCATATTCCACTTTTACATACAATGGCCTCTGGAGTACATAAGGGCACACGTATTGTGTAGATGAAGCCCACACATATATGGACACAACCCCACAATATTTATGGGGGCCACAACAGCAGTGGAATGATGGCAGGAATGGCAGAATGACATATTCACAGCCAACTACATAACAACCCCTGACAGCATGTCATATGGACAAAGCCTGGTATGTAGATGGAGGACAGTGGCTGGAACACAGGCCCATATGTGAAATAGTGTTGTCATACACTAAGCAAGTCACTGGTGTTACAGGATAGTCAGCAACATACCCTTAGTCAGGAATATGAAGTAAGAAACACAAATGGATGTGGCCATGTACTGATAGCACTCAACACACACACTGCCAATGGTATATGTGACACAAGACCTGTGTGATGGACAGATAAAACATAACAGGCACACCTCTGGCTATCAAGTGGATAGGCCCACAGTTGAGAGCTATGCAGACAGACTGCATTCCATGTTAAACTAGTATGTACACACAAATCCTGTAACACTGGTGCCATACAATGCATACAACAACACTACTCACACTCTGTCTGTAGTTCTGGAACCTCGTACAAATATGTAGCTGGCCTGAGTGTGTATGTTCTCTTGTAAGAGGTATTGCTACCTACTGTCTGTAACACTGCTGCCCACACACAGGAAGGATGTCCACCTTACAAGAAAGGTAAAGGGACCATGCCCACATGATGTAGGGATTTATAGTAGTGGGTTGCCATGACAGTGGTAATTGGAAATACTATACAGCATGCTGCATGCAGGTAGCAGGTGGAGAACACTGATTGATGCAGAGGCCATCACCTGATCATGTGCATCACCTACAAAATCCATGCTGAAATCTATTCAAAGCAGCTCAATCCATTTACTGGAGAGAGACTGAGATAGAGATAGACAGAGAGAGAGAGAGAGAGTGTGAGTGAAAGGCAAAATAAAAAAAAACACAACAAAAATAAAAAAACAAACATCTATCCAGCA